>NW_028143494.1:0-82121 GCF_977018435.1 Lepisma saccharinum
GATACATTATGTGTCAAGACACGTGGAAAAAACGTACAAAACAAAAGATTGGAGACATCAAGATTTTGGTCGAATTTTTTAAGAATTTTCAAATTTTCAGATGGGAGGTTCCAGATAAGGTCAAAAACTACATACTCAGATCTTCACCAAACTTTGCAGGGATACATTGGATGTCAAGACATGTGGAAAAAACGTACAAAAAAGAGATTGGAGACATCAAGATTTTGGACGAATTTTTTAACAATTTTCAAATTTTCAGAAAGGATGTTCCAGATAAGGTCAAAAACGACATACTCAGATCTTCACCAAACTTTGCAGGGATACATTGGATATCAAGACACGTGGAAAAAACGTACAAAACAAGAGATTGGAGACATCAAGATTTTCGACGAATTTTTTAAGAATTTTCAAATTTTCAGATAGGAGGTTCCAGATAAGGTCAAAAACTACATACTCAGATCTTCACCAAACGTTGCAGGGATACTTTGCATGTCAAGACACGTGGAAAAAACGTACAAAACAAAAGATTGGAGACATCAAGATTTTCGACGAATTTTTTAAGAATTCTCAAATTTTCAGAAAGGAGGTTCCATATAAGGTCAAAAACTACATACTCAGATCTTCACCAAACTTTGCAGGGATACTTTGGATGTCAAGACACGTGGAAAAAACGTACAAAACAAGAGATTGGGGTCATCAAGATTTTGGACGAATTTTTTAAGAATTTTCAAATTTTCAGATGGGAGGTTCAATATAAGGTCAAAAACTACATACTCAGATCTTCACCAAACTTTGCATGGATACATTGGATGTCAAGACACGTGGAAAAAACATACAAAACATAGGATTCGGAACATCAAGATTTTGGTCGAATTTTTTAAGAATTTTCAAATTTTCAGATAGGAGGTTCCATATAAGGTCAAAAACTACATACTCAGATCTTCACCAAACATTGCAGGAATACATTGGATGTCAAGACACGTGGAAAAAACGTACAAAACAAGAGATTGGGGTCATCAAGATTTTGCACGGATTTTTTAGGAATTTTCAAATTTTCAGATGGGAGGTTCCAGATAAGGTCAAAAACTACATACTCAGATCTTCACCAAACTTTGCAGGGATACATTGGATGTCAAGACACGTGGAAAAAACGTACAAAACAAGAGATTGGAGACATCAAGATTTTGGACGAATTTTTTAAGAATTTTCAAATTTTCAGATAGGAGGTTCCATATAAGGTCAAAAACTACATACTCAGATCTTCACCAAACTTTGCATGGATACATTATGTGTCAAGACACGTGGAAAAAACGTACAAAACAAAAGATTGGAGACATCAAGATTTTGGTCGAATTTTTTAAGAATTTTCAAATTTTCAGATGGGAGGTTCCAGATAAGGTCAAAAACTACATACTCAGATCTTCACCAAACTTTGCAGGGATACATTGGATGTCAAGACACGTGGAAAAAACGTACAAAAAAGAGATTGGAGACATCAAGATTTTGGACGAATTTTTTAACAATTTTCAAATTTTCAGAAAGGATGTTCCAGATAAGGTCAAAAACGACATACTCAGATCTTCACCAAACTTTGCAGGGATACATTGGATATCAAGACACGTGGAAAAAACGTACAAAACAAGAGATTGGGGTCATCAAGATTTTGGACGGATTTTTTAGGAATTTTCAAATTTTCAGATGGGAGGTTCCAGATAAGGTCAAAAACTACATACTCAGATCTTCACCAAACATTGCAGGGATACATTGGATGTCAAGACACGTGGAAAAAACGTACAAAACAAGAGATTGGAGACATCAAGATTTTGGACGAATTTTTTAAGAATTTTCAAATTTTCAGATAGGAGGTTCCAGATGAGGTCAAAAACTACATACTCAGATCTTCACCAAACTTTGCAGGAATACTTTGCATGTCAAGACACGTGGAAAAAACGTACAAAACAAGAGATCGGAGACATCAAGATTTTCGACGAATTTTTTAAGAATTTTCAAATTTTCAGATGGGAGGTTCCAGATAAGGTCAAAAACGACATACTCAGATCTTCACCAAACTTTGCAGGGATCCATTGGATGTCAAGACACGTGGAAAAAACATACAAAACATAGGATTGGTGACATCAAGATTTTGGACGAATTTTTTAAGAATTTTCAAATTTTCAGATAGGAGGTTCCATATAAGGTCAAAAACTACATACTCAGATCTTCACCAAACTTTGCAGGGATACATTGGAGGTCGAGACACGTGGAAAAAAAGTACAAAACAAGAGATTGGGGTCATCAAGATTTTGGACGGATTTTTTAGGAATTTTCAAATTTTCAGATGGGAGGTTCCAGATAAGGTCAAAAACTACATACTCAGATCTTCACCAAACATTGCAGGGATACATTGGATGTCAAGACACGTGGAAAAAACGTACAAAACAAGAGATTGGAGACATCAAGATTTTGGACGAATTTTTTAAGAATTTTCAAATTTTCAGATAGGAGGTTCCAGATAAGGTCAAAAACTACATACTCAGATCTTCACCAAACTTTGCAGTGATACATTGGATGTCAAGACACGTGGAAAAAACGTACAAAACAAGAGATTGGAGACATCAAGATTTTGGACGAATTTTTTAAGAATTTTCAAATTTTCAGATAGGAGGTTCCAGATGAGGTCAAAAACTACATACTCAGATCTTCACCAAACTTTGCAGGAATACTTTGCATGTCAAGACACGTGGAAAAAACGTACAAAACAAGAGATCGGAGACATCAAGATTTTCGACGAATTTTTGAAGAATTTTCAAATTTTCAGATGGGAGGTTCCAGATAAGGTCAAAAACGACATACTCAGATCTTCACCAAACTTTGCAGGGATACATTGGAGGTCGAGACACGTGGAAAAAAAGTACAAAACAAGAGATTGGGGTCATCAAGATTTTGGACGGATTTTTTAGGAATTTTCAAATTTTCAGATGGGAGGTTCCAGATAAGGTCAAAAACTACATACTCAGATCTTCACCAAACATTGCAGGGATACATTGGATGTCAAGACACGTGGAAAAAACGTACAAAACAAGAGATTGGAGACATCAAGATTTTGGACGAATTTTTTAAGAATTTTCAAATTTTCAGATAGGAGGTTCCAGATGAGGTCAAAAACTACATACTCAGATCTTCACCAAACTTTGCAGGAATACTTTGCATGTCAAGACACGTGGAAAAAACGTACAAAACAAGAGATCGGAGACATCAAGATTTTCGACGAATTTTTTAAGAATTTTCAAATTTTCAGATGGGAGGTTCCAGATAAGGTCAAAAACGACATACTCAGATCTTCACCAAACTTTGCAGGGATCCATTGGATGTCAAGACACGTGGAAAAAACATACAAAACATAGGATTGGTGACATCAAGATTTTGGACGAATTTTTTAAGAATTTTCAAATTTTCAGATAGGAGGTTCCATATAAGGTCAAAAACTACATACTCAGATCTTCACCAAACTTTGCAGGGATACATTGGAGGTCGAGACACGTGGAAAAAAAGTACAAAACAAGAGATTGGGGTCATCAAGATTTTGGACGGATTTTTTAGGAATTTTCAAATTTTCAGATGGGAGGTTCCAGATAAGGTCAAAAACTACATACTCAGATCTTCACCAAACATTGCAGGGATACATTGGATGTCAAGACACGTGGAAAAAACGTACAAAACAAGAGATTGGAGACATCAAGATTTTGGACGAATTTTTTAAGAATTTTCAAATTTTCAGATAGGAGGTTCCAGATGAGGTCAAAAACTACATACTCAGATCTTCACCAAACTTTGCAGGAATACTTTGCATGTCAAGACACGTGGAAAAAACGTACAAAACAAGAGATCGGAGACATCAAGATTTTCGACGAATTTTTTAAGAATTTTCAAATTTTCAGATAGGAGGTTCCATATAAGGTCAAAAACTACTACAAAGACACGTGGAAAATTTGAAAATTCTTAAAAAATTTGACCAAAATCTTGATGTCCCCAATCCTATGTTTTGTATGTTTTTTCCACGTGTCTTGACATCCAATGTATCCCTGCAAAGTTTGGTGAAGATCTGAGTATGTCGTTTTTGACCTTATCTGGAACATCCTTTCTGAAAATTTGAAATTTTTAAAAAATTCGTCCAAAATCTTGATGTCTCCAATCTCTTGTTTTGTACGTTTTTTCCACGTGTCTTGACATCCAATGTATCCCTGCAAAGTTTGGTGAAGATCTGAGTATGTCGTTTTTGACCTTATCTGGAACATCCTTTCTGAAAATTTGAAAATTCTTAAAATATTCGTCCAAAATCTTGATGTCTCCAATCTCTTGTTTTGTACGTTTTTTCCACGTGTCTTGACATCCAATGTATCCCTGCAAAGTTTGGTGAAGATCTGAGTATGTAGTTTTTGACCTTATATGGAACCTCCCATCTGAAAATTTGAAAATTCCTAAAAAATCCGTCCAAAATCTTGATGACCTCAATCTCTTGTTTTGTACGTTTTTTCCACGTGTCTTGACATCCAATGTATCCCTGCAATGTTTGGTGAAGATCTGAGTATGTAGTTTTTGACCTTATATGGAACCTCTTATCTGAAAATTTGAAAATTCTTAAAAATATTTGACCAAAATCTTGATGTCCCCAATCCTATGTTTTGTATGTTTTTTCCACGTGTCTTGACATCCAATGTATTTCTGCAAAGTTTGGTGAAGATCTGAGTATGTCGTTTTTGACCTTATCTGGAACATCCTTTCTGAAAATTTGAAAATTCTTAAAAAAATCGTCCAAAATCTTGATGTCTCCAATCTCTTGTTTTGTACGTTTTTTCCACGTGTCTTGACATCCAATGTATCCCTGCAAAGTTTGGTGAAGATCTGAGTATGTAGTTTTTGACCTTATATGGAACCTCCCATCTGAAAATTTGAAAATTCTTAAAAAATTCGACCAAAATCTTGATGTCTCCAATCCTATGTTTTGTATGTTTTTTCCACGTGTCTTGACATCCAATGTATCCATGCAAAGTTTGGTGAAGATCTGAGTATGTAGTTTTTGACCTTATCTGGAACCTCCTATCTGAAAATTTGAAAATTTTTAAAAAATTCGTCCAAAATCTTGATGTCTCCAATCTCTTGTTTTATACGTTTTTTCCACGTGTCTTGACCTCCAATGTATCCCTGCAATGTTTGGTGAAGATCTGAGTATGTCGTTTTTGACCTTATCTGGAACCTCATTTCTGAAAATTTGAAAATTCTTAAAAAATTCGTCCAAAATCTTGATGTCTCCAATCTCTTGTTTTGTACGTTTTTTCCACGTGTCTCGACCTCCAATGGATCCCTGCAAAGTTTGGTGAAGATCTGAGTATGTCGTTTTTGACCTTATCTGGAACCTCCCATCTGAAAATTTGAAAATTCTTAAAAAATTTGACCAAAATCTTGATGTCCCCAATCCTATGTTTTGTATGTTTTTTCCACGTGTCTTGACATCCAATGTATCCCTGCAAAGTTTGGTGAAGATCTGAGTATGTCGTTTTTGACCTTATCTGGAACCTCATTTCTGAAAATTTGAAAATTCTTAAAAAATTCGTCCAAAATCTTGATGTCTCCAATCTCTTGTTTTGTACGTTTTTTCCACGTGTCTTGACATCCAATGTATCCCTGCAAAGTTTGGTGAAGATCTGAGTATGTAGTTTTTGACCTTATATGGAACCTCCTTTCTGAAAATTTGAAAATTCTTAAAAAATTCGTCCAAAATCTTGATGTCTCCAATCTCTTGTTTTGTACGTTTTTTCCACGTGTCTTGACATCCAATGTATCCCTGCAAAGTTTGGTGAAGATTTGAGTATGTAGTTTTTGACCTTATATGGAACCTCCCATCTGAAAATTTGAAAATTCCTAAAAAATCCGTCTAAAATCTTGATGTCCCCAATCCTATGTTTTGTATGTTTTTTCCACGTGTCTTGACATCCAATGTATTTCTGCAAAGTTTGGTGAAGATCTGAGTATGTCGTTTTTGACCTTATCTGGAACATCCTTTCTGAAAATTTGAAAATTCTTAAAAAATTCGCCCTAAATCTTGATGTCTCCAATCTCTTGTTTTGTACGTTTTTTCCACGTGTCTTGACATCCAATGTATCCCTGCAATGTTTGGTGACGATCTGAGTATGTAGTTTTTGACCTTATATGGAACCTCCTATCTGAAAATTTGAAAATTCTTAAAAAATTTGACCAAAATCTTGATGTCCCCAATCCTATGTTTTGTATGTTTTTTCCACGTGTCTTGACATCCAATGTATCCCTGCAAAGTTTGGTGAAGATCTGAGTATGTCGTTTTTGACCTTATCTGGAACATCCTTTCTGAAAATTTGAAAATTCTTAAAATATTCGTCCAAAATCTTGATGTCTCCAATCTCTTGTTTTGTACGTTTTTTCCACGTGTCTTGACATCCAATGTATCCCTGCAAAGTTTGGTGAAGATCTGAGTATGTAGTTTTTGACCTTATATGGAACCTCCCATCTGAAAATTTGA
Organism: Lepisma saccharinum; assembly: GCF_977018435.1. NCBI lineage: Eukaryota > Metazoa > Arthropoda > Insecta > Zygentoma > Lepismatidae > Lepisma > Lepisma saccharinum. The sequence goes on from NW_028143494.1 coordinate 6,554, forward strand.
AAATTCCTAAAAAATCCGTCCAAAATCTTGATGACCTCAATCTCTTGTTTTGTACGTTTTTTCCACGTGTCTTGACATCCAATGTATCCCTGCAATGTTTGGTGAAGATCTGAGTATGTAGTTTTTGACCTTATATGGAACCTCTTATCTGAAAATTTGAAAATTCTTAAAAATATTTGACCAAAATCTTGATGTCCCCAATCCTATGTTTTGTATGTTTTTTCCACGTGTCTTGACATCCAATGTATTTTTTGCAAAGTTTGGTGAAGATCTGAGTATGTCGTTTTTGACCTTATCTGGAACATCCTTTCTGAAAATTTGAAAATTCTTAAAAAAATCGTCCAAAATCTTGATGTCTCCAATCTCTTGTTTTGTACGTTTTTTCCACGTGTCTTGACATCCAATGTATCCCTGCAAAGTTTGGTGAAGATCTGAGTATGTAGTTTTTGACCTTATATGGAACCTCCCATCTGAAAATTTGAAAATTCTTAAAAAATTCGACCAAAATCTTGATGTCTCCAATCCTATGTTTTGTATGTTTTTTCCACGTGTCTTGACATCCAATGTATCCATGCAAAGTTTGGTGAAGATCTGAGTATGTAGTTTTTGACCTTATCTGGAACCTCCTATCTGAAAATTTGAAAATTTTTAAAAAATTCGTCCAAAATCTTGATGTCTCCAATCTCTTGTTTTATACGTTTTTTCCACGTGTCTTGACCTCCAATGTATCCCTGCAATGTTTGGTGAAGATCTGAGTATGTCGTTTTTGACCTTATCTGGAACCTCATTTCTGAAAATTTGAAAATTCTTAAAAAATTCGTCCAAAATCTTGATGTCTCCAATCTCTTGTTTTGTACGTTTTTTCCACGTGTCTCGACCTCCAATGGATCCCTGCAAAGTTTGGTGAAGATCTGAGTATGTCGTTTTTGACCTTATCTGGAACCTCCCATCTGAAAATTTGAAAATTCTTAAAAAATTTGACCAAAATCTTGATGTCCCCAATCCTATGTTTTGTATGTTTTTTCCACGTGTCTTGACATCCAATGTATCCCTGCAAAGTTTGGTGAAGATCTGAGTATGTCGTTTTTGACCTTATCTGGAACCTCATTTCTGAAAATTTGAAAATTCTTAAAAAATTCGTCCAAAATCTTGATGTCTCCAATCTCTTGTTTTGTACGTTTTTTCCACGTGTCTTGACATCCAATGTATCCCTGCAAAGTTTGGTGAAGATCTGAGTATGTAGTTTTTGACCTTATATGGAACCTCCTTTCTGAAAATTTGAAAATTCTTAAAAAATTCGTCCAAAATCTTGATGTCTCCAATCTCTTGTTTTGTACGTTTTTTCCACGTGTCTTGACATCCAATGTATCCCTGCAAAGTTTGGTGAAGATCTGAGTATGTAGTTTTTGACCTTATATGGAACCTCCCATCTGAAAATTTGAAAATTCCTAAAAAATCCGTCTAAAATCTTGATGTCCCCAATCCTATGTTTTGTATGTTTTTTCCACGTGTCTTGACATCCAATGTATTTCTGCAAAGTTTGGTGAAGATCTGAGTATGTCGTTTTTGACCTTATCTGGAACATCCTTTCTGAAAATTTGAAAATTCTTAAAAAATTCGTCCTAAATCTTGATGTCTCCAATCTCTTGTTTTGTACGTTTTTTCCACGTGTCTTGACATCCAATGTATCCCTGCAATGTTTGGTGACGATCTGAGTATGTAGTTTTTGACCTTATATGGAACCTCCTATCTGAAAATTTGAAAATTCTTAAAAAATTTGACCAAAATCTTGATGTCCCCAATCCTATGTTTTGTATGTTTTTTCCACGTGTCTTGACATCCAATGTATCTCTGCAAAGTTTGGTGAAGATCTGAGTATGTCGTTTTTGACCTTATCTGGAACATCCTTTCTGAAAATTTGAAAATTCTTAAAAAATTCGTCCAAAATCTTGATGTCTCCAATCTCTTGTTTTGTACGTTTTTTCCACGTGTCTTGACATCCAATGTATTTCTGCAAAGTTTGGTGAAGATCTGAGTATGTCGTTTTTGACCTTATCTGGAACATCCTTTCTGAAAATTTGAAAATTCTTAAAAAATTCGTCCAAAATCTTGATGTCTCCAATCTCTTGTTTTGTACGTTTTTTCCACGTGTCTTGACTTCCAATGTATCCCTGCAATGTTTGGTGAAGATCTGAGTATGTAGTTTTTGACCTTATATGGAACCTCCTATCTGAAAATTTGAAAATTCTTAAAAAATTTGACCAAAATCTTGATGTCCCCAATCCTATGTTTTGTATGTTTTTTCCACGTGTCTTGACATCCAATGTATCCCTGCAAAGTTTGGTGAAGATCTGAGTATGTCGTTTTTGACCTTATCTGGAACATCCTTTCTGAAAATTTGAAAATTCTTAAAAAATTCGTCGAAAATCTTGATGTCTCCAATCTCTTGTTTTGTACGTTTTTTCCACGTGTCATGACATCCAATGTATCCCTGCAAAGTTTGGTGAAGATCTGAGTATGTAGTTTTTGACCTTATATGGAACCTCCTTTCTGAAAATTTGAAAATTCTTAAAAAATTCGTCCAAAATCTTGATGTCTCCAATCTCTTGTTTTGTACGTTTTTTCCACGTGTCTTGACATCCAATGTATCCCTGCAAAATTTGGTGAAGATCTGAGTATGTAGTTTTTGACCTTATCTGGAACCTCCCATCTGAAAATTTGAAAATTTTTAAAAAATTCGTCCAAAATCTTGATGTCTCCAATCTCTTGTTTTGTACGTTTTTTCCACGTGTCTTGACCTCCAATGTATCCCTGCAATGTTTGGTGAAGATCTGAGTATGTAGTTTTTGACCTTATATGGAACCTCCTATCTGAAAATTTGAAAATTCTTAAAAAATTTGACCAAAATCTTGATATCCCCAATCCTATGTTTTGTATGTTTTTTCCACGTGTCTTGACATCCAATGTATCCCTGCAAAGTTTGGTGAAGATCTGAGTATGTCGTTTTTGACCTTATCTGGAACCTCCTATCTGAAAATTTGAAAATTCTTCAAAAATTCGTCCAAAATCTTGATGTCTCCAATCTCTTGTTTTGTACGTTTTTTCCACGTTTCTTGACATCCAATGTATCCCTGCAATGTTTGGTGAAGATCTGAGTATGTAGTTTTTGACCTTATCTGGAACCTCCTATCTGAAAATTTGAAAATTCTTAAAAAATTTGACCAAAATCTTGATATCCCCAATCCTATGTTTTGTATGTTTTTCCACGTGTCTTGACATCCAATGTATCCCTGCAAAGTTTGGTGAAGATCTGAGTATGTAGTTTTTGACCTTATCTGGAACCTCCTATCTGAAAATTTGAAAATTTTTAAAAAATTCGTCCAAAATCTTGATGTCTTCAATCTCTTGTTTTGTACTTTTTTCCACGTGTCTTGACCTCCAATGTATCCCTGCAAAGTTTGGTGAAGATCTGAGTATGTCGTTTTTGACCTTATCTGGAACATCCTTTCTGAAAATTTGAAAATTCTTAAAAAATTCGTCCAAAATCTTGATGTCTCCAATCTCTTGTTTTGTACGTTTTTTCCACGTGTCTTGACATCCAATGTATCCATGCAAAGTTTGGTGAAGATCTGAGTATGTAGTTTTTGACCTTATATGGAACCTCCTATCTGAAAATTTGAGAATTCTTGAAAAATTCGTCCAAAATCTTGATGTCTCCAATCTCTTGTTTTGTACGTTTTTTCCACGTGTCTTGACATCCAATGTATCCCTGCAAAGTTTGGTGAAGATCTGAGTATGTAGTTTTTGACCTTATCTGGAACCTCCCATCTGAAAATTTGAAAATTCCTAAAAAATCCGTCCAAAATCTTGATGTCTTCAATCTCTTGTTTTGTACTTTTTTCCACGTGTCTTGACCTCCAATGTATCCCTGCAAAGTTTGGTGAAGATCTGAGTATGTAGTTTTTGACCTTATATGGAACCTCCCATCTGAAAATTTGAAAATTCTTAAAAAATTCGACCAAAATCTGGATGTCTCCAATCCTATGTTTTGTATGTTTTTTCCACGTGTCTTGACATCCAATGTATCCCTGCAAAGTTTGGTGAAGATCTGAGTGTGTAGTTTTTGACCTTATCTGAAACCTCCCATCTGAAAATTTGAAAATTTTTAAAAAATTCGTCCAAAATCTTGATTTCTCCAATCTCTCGTTTTATACGTTTTTTCCACGTGTCTTGACCTCCAATGTATCCCTGCCATGTTTGGTGAAGATCTGAGTATGTAGTTTTTGACCTTATATGGAACCTCCTATCTGAAAATTTGAAAATTCTTAAAAAATTTGACCAAAATCTTGATGTCCCCAATCCTATGTTTTGTATGTTTTTTCCACGTGTCTTGACATCCAATGTATCCCTGCAAAGTTTGGTGAAGATCTGAGTATGTCGTTTTTGACCTTATCTGGAACATCCTTTCTGAAAATTTGAAAATTCTTAAAAAATTCGTCCAAAATCTTGATGTCTCCAATCTCTTGTTTTGTACGTTTTTTCCACGTGTCTTGACATCCAATGTATCCCTGCAAAGTTTGGTGAAGATCTGAGTATGTAGTTTTTGACCTTATATGGAACCTCCCATCTGAAAATTTGAAAATTCTTAAAAAATCCGTTTAAAATCTTGATGTCCCCTATCCTATGTTTTGTATGTTTTTTCCACGTGTCTTGACATCCAATGTATTTCTGCAAAGTTTGGTGAAGATCTGAGTATGTCGTTTTTGACCTTATCTGGAACATCCTTTCTGAAAATTTGAAAATTCTTAAAAAATTCGTCCAAAATCTTGATGTCTCCAATCTCTTGTTTTGTACGTTTTTTCCACGTGTCTTGACTTCCAAGTATCCCTGCAATGTTTGGTGAAGATCTGAGTATGTAGTTTTTGACCTTATATGGAACCTCCTATCTGAAAATTTGAAAATTCTTAAAAAATTTGACCAAAATCTTGATGTCCCCAATCCTATGTTTTGTATGTTTTTTCCACGTGTCTTGACATCCAATGTATCCCTGCAAAGTTTGGTGAAGATCTGAGTATGTCGTTTTTGAACTTATCTGGAACATTCTTTCTGAAAATTTGAAAATTCTTAAAAAATTCGTCGAAAATCTTGATGTCTCCAATCTCTTGTTTTGTACGTTTTTTTAACGTGTCATGACATCCAATGTATCCCTGCAAAGTTTGGTGAAGATCTGAGTATGTAGTTTTTGACCTTATATGGAACCTCCTTTCTGAAAATTTGAAAATTCTTAAAAAATTCGTCCAAAATCTTGATGTCTCCAATCTCTTGTTTTGTACGTTTTTTCCACGTGTCTTGACATCCAATGTATCCCTGCAAAATTTGGTGAAGATCTGAGTATGTAGTTTTTGACCTTATCTGGAACCTCCCATCTGAAAATTTGAAAATTTTTAAAAAATTCGTCCAAAATCTTGATGTCTCCAATCTCTTGTTTTGTACGTTTTTTCCACGTGTCTTGACCTCCAATGTATCCCTGCAATGTTTGGTGAAGATCTGAGTATGTAGTTTTTAACCTTATATGGAACCTCTTATCTGAAAATTTGAAAATTCTTAAAAAATTTGACCAAAATCTTGATGTCCCCAATCCTATGTTTTGTATGTTTTTTCCACGTGTCTTGACATCCAATGTATCCCTGCAAAGTTTGGTGAAGATCTGAGTATGTCGTTTTTGACCTTATCTGGAACCTCCTATCTGAAAATTTGAAAATTCTTCAAAAATTCGTCCAAAATCTTGATGTCTCCAATCTCTTGTTTTGTACGTTTTTTCCAGGTTTCTTGACATCCAATGTATCCCTGCAATGTTTGGTGAAGATCTGAGTATGTAGTTTTTGACCTTATATGGAACCTCCTATCTGAAAATTTGAAAATTCTTAAGAAATTTGACCAAAATCTTGATATCCCCAATCCTATGTTTTGTATGTTTTTTCCACGTGTCTTGACATCCAATGTATCCCTGCAAAGTTTGGTGAAGATCTGAGTATGTAGTTTTTGACCTTATCTGGAACCTCCTATCTGAAAATTTGAAAATTTTTAAAAAATTTGTCCAAAATCTTGATGTCTTCAATCTCTTGTTTTGTACTTTTTTTCCACGTGTCTTGACCTCCAATGTATCCCTGCAAAGTTTGGTGAAGATCTGAGTATGTCGTTTTTGACCTTATCTGGAACATCCCTTCTGAAAATTTGAAAATTCTTAAAAAATTCGTCCAAAATCTTGATGTCTCCAATCTCTTGTTTTGTACGTTTTTTCCACGTGTCTTGACATCCAATGTATCCCTGAAAAAAGTTTGGTGTAGATCTGAGTATGTAGTTTTTGACCTTATATGGAACCTCCTTTCTGAAAATTTGAAAATTCTTAAAATATTCGTCCAAAATCTTGATGTCTCCAATGTCTTGTTTTGTACGTTTTTTCCACGTGTCTTGACATCCAATGTATCCCTGCAAAGTTTGGTGAAGATCTGAGTATGTAGTTTTTGACTTTATATGGAACCTCCCATCTGAAAATTTGAAAATTCCTAAAAAATCCGTCTAAAATCTTGATGTCTCCACTCTCTTGTTTTGTACTTTTTTTCCACGTGTCTTGACCTCCAATGTATCCCTGCAAAGTTTGGTGAAGATCTGAGTATGTAGTTTTTGACCTTATATGGAACCTCCTTTCTGAAAATTTGAAAATTCTTAAAAAATTCGACCAAAATCTTGATGTCTCCAATCCTATGTTTTGTATGTTTTTTCCACGTGTCTTGACATCCAATGTATCCATGCAAAGTTTGGTGAAGATCTGAGTATGTAGTTTTTGACCTTATATGGAACCTCCTTTCTGAAAATTTGAGAATCCTTGAAAAATTCGTCCAAAATCTTGATGTCTCCAATCTCTTGTTTTGTACGTTTTTTCCACGTGTCTTGACATCCAATGTATCCCTGCAAAGTTTGGTGAAGATCTGAGTATGTAGTTTTTGACCTTATCTGGAACCTCCCATCTGAAAATTTGAAAATTCCTAAAAAATCCGTCTAAAATCTTGATGACCTCAATCTATTGTTTTGTACGTTTTTTCCACGTGTCTTGACATCCAATGTATCCCTGCAATTTTGGTGAAGATCTGAGTATGTAGTTTTTGACCTTATATGGAACCTCTTATCTGAAAATTTGAAAATTCTTAAAAATATTTGACCAAAATCTTGATGTCCCCAATCCTATATTTTGTATGTTTTTTCCACGTGTCTTGACATCCTATGTATTTCTGCAAAGTTTGGTGAAGATCTGAGTATGTCGTTTTTGACCTTATCTGGAACATCCTTTCTGAACATTTGAAAATTCTTAAAAAATTCGTCCAAAATCTTGATGTCTCCAATCTCTTGTTTTGTACGTTTTTTCCACGTGTCTTGACATCCAATGTATCCCTGCAAAGTTTGGTGAAGATCTGAGTATGTAGTTTTTGACCTTATATGGAACCTCCCATCTGAAAATTTGAAAATTCTTAAAAAATTCGACCAAAATCTTGATGTCTCCAATCCTATGTTTTGTATGTTTTTTCCACGTGTCTTGACATCCAATGTATCCATGCAAAGTTTGGTGAAGATCTGAGTATGTAGTTTTTGACCTTATCTGGAACCTCCCATCTGAAAATTTGAAAATTTTTAAAAAATTCGTCCAAAATCTTGATGTCTCCAATCTCTTGTTTTGTACGTTTTTTCCACGTGTCTTGACCTCCAATGTATCCCTGCAATGTTTGGTGAAGATCTGAGTATGTAGTTTTTGACCTTATATGGAACCTCCTATCTGAAAATTTGAAAATTCTTAAAAAATTTGACCAAAATCTTGATGTCCCCAATCCTATGTTTTGTATGTTTTTTCCACGTGTCTTGACATCCAATGTATCCCTGCAAAGTTTGGTGAAGATCTGAGTATGTCGTTTTTGACCTTATCTGGAACATCCTTTCTGAAAATTTGAAAATTCTTAAAAAATTCGTCCAAAATCTTGATGTCTCCAATCTCTTGTTTTGTACGTTTTTTCCACGTGTCTTGACATCCAATGTATCCCTGCAAAGTTTGGTGAAGATCTGAGTATGTAGTTTTTGACCTTATATGGAACCTCCTTTCTAAAAATTTGAAAATTCTTAAAAAATTCGTCCAAAATCTTGATGTCTCCAATCTCTTGTTTTGTACGTTTTTTCCACGTGTCTTGACATCCAATGTATCCCTGCAAAGTTTGGTGAAGATCTGAGTATGTAATTTTTGACCTTATATGGAATCTCCTTTCTGAAAATTTGAAAATTCTTAAAAAATTCGTCCAAAATCTTGATGTCTCCAATCTCTTGTTTTGTACGTTTTTTCCACGTGTCTTGACATCCAATGTATCCCTGCAAAGTTTGGTGAAGATCTGAGTATGTAGTTTTTACCTTATATGGAACCTCCTATCTGAAAATTTGAAAATTTTTAAAAAATTCGTCCAAAATCTTGATGTCTTCAATCTCTTGTTTTGTACTTTTTTTCCACGTGTCTTGACCTCCAATGTATCCCTGCAAAGTTTGGTGAAGATCTGAGTATGTCGTTTTTGACCTTATCTGGAACATCCTATCTGAAAATTTGAAAATTCTTAAGAAATTTGACCAAAATCTTGATATCCCCAATCCTATGTTTTGTATGTTTTTTCCACGTGTCTTGACATCCAATGTATCCCTGCAAAGTTTGGTGAAGATCTGAGTATGTAGTTTTTGACCTTATCTGGAACCTCCTATCTGAAAATTTGAAAATTTTTAAAAAATTCGTCCAAAATCTTGATGTCTTCAATCTCTTGTTTTGTACTTTTTTTCCACGTGTCTTGACCTCCAATGTATCCCTGCAAAGTTTGGTGAAGATCTGAGTATGTCGTTTTTGACCTTATCTGGAACATCCTTTCTGAAAATTTGAAAATTCTTAAAAAATTCGTCCAAAATCTTGATGTCTCCAATCTCTTGTTTTGTACGTTTTTTCCACGTGTCTTGACATCCAATGTATCCCTGCAAAGTTTGGTGTAGATCTGAGTATGTAGTTTTTGACCTTATATGGAACCTCCTTTCTGAAAATTTGAAAATTCTTAAAATATTCGTCCAAAATCTTGATGTCTCCAATCTCTTGTTTTGTACGTTTTTTCCACGTGTCTTGACATCCAATGTATCCCTGCAAAGTTTGGTGAAGATCTGAGTATGTAGTTTTTGACCTTATATGGAACCTCCCATCTGAAAATTTGATAATTCCTAAAAAATCCGTCTAAAATCTTGATGTCTCCACTCTCTTGTTTTGTACTTTTTTTCCACGTGTCTTGACCTCCAATGTATCCCTGCAAAGTTTGGTGAAGATCTGAGTATGTCGTTTTTGACCTTATATGGAACCTCCTTTCTGAAAATTTGAAAATTCTTAAAAAATTCGACCAAAATCTTGATGTCTCCAATCCTATGTTTTGTATGTTTTTTCCACGTGTCTTGACATCCAATGTATCCATGCAAAGTTTGGTGAAGATCTGAGTATGTAGTTTTTGACCTTATATGGAACCTCCTATCTGAAAATTTGAGAATTCTTGAAAAATTCGTCCAAAATCTTGATGTCTCCAATCTCTTGTTTTGTACGTTTTTTCCACGTGTCTTGACATCCAATGTATCCCTGCAAAGTTTGGTGAAGATCTGAGTATGTAGTTTTTGACCTTATCTGGAACCTCCCATCTGAAAATTTGAAAATTCCTAAAAAATCCGTCCAAAATCTTGATGACCTCAATCTATTGTTTTGTACGTTTTTTCCACGTGTCTTGACATCCAATGTATCCCTGCAATTTTGGTCAAGATCTGAGTATGTAGTTTTTGACCTTATATGGAACCTCTTATCTGAAAATTTGAAAATTCTTAAAAATATTTGACCAAAATCTTGATGTCCCCAATCCTATATTTTGTATGTTTTTTCCACGTGTCTTGACATCCAATGTATCCATGCAAAGTTTGGTGAAGATCTGAGTATGTAGTTTTTGACCTTATCTGGAACCTCCCATCTGAAAATTTGAAAATTTTTAAAAAATTCGTCCAAAATCTTGATGTCTCCAATCTCTTGTTTTGTACGTTTTTTCCACGTGTCTTGACCTCCAATGTATCCCTGCAATGTTTGGTGAAGATCTGAGTATGTAGTTTTTGACCTTATATGGAACCTCCTATCTGAAAATTTGAAAATTCTTAAAAAATTTGACCAAAATCTTGATGTCCCCAATCCTATGTTTTGTATGTTTTTTCCACGTGTCTTGACATCCAATGTATCCCTGCAAAGTTTGGTGAAGATCTGAGTATGTCGTTTTTGACCTTATCTGGAACATCCTTTCTGAAAATTTGAAAATTCTTAAAAAATTCGTCCAAAATCTTGATGTCTCCAATCTCTTGTTTTGTACGTTTTTTCCACGTGTCTTGACATCCAATGTATCCCTGCAAAGTTTGGTGAAGATCTGAGTATGTAGTTTTTGACCTTATATGGAACCTCCTTTCTAAAAATTTGAAAATTCTTAAAAAATTCGTCCAAAATCTTGATGTCTCCAATCTCTTGTTTTGTACGTTTTTTCCACGTGTCTTGACATCCAATGTATCCCTGCAAAGTTTGGTGAAGATCTGAGTATGTAATTTTTGACCTTATATGGAATCTCCTTTCTGAAAATTTGAAAATTCTTAAAAAATTCGTCCAAAATCTTGATGTCTCCAATCTCTTGTTTTGTACGTTTTTTCCACGTGTCTTGACATCCAATGTATCCCTGCAAAGTTTGGTGAAGATCTGAGTATGTAGTTTTTACCTTATATGGAACCTCCTATCTGAAAATTTGAAAATTTTTAAAAAATTCGTCCAAAATCTTGATGTCTTCAATCTCTTGTTTTGTACTTTTTTTCCACGTGTCTTGACCTCCAATGTATCCCTGCAAAGTTTGGTGAAGATCTGAGTATGTCGTTTTTGACCTTATCTGGAACATCCTATCTGAAAATTTGAAAATTCTTAAAAAAATTTGACCAAAATCTTGATGTCCCCAATCCTATGTTTTGTATGTTTTTTCCACGTGTCTTGACATCCAATGTATCCCTGCAAAGTTTGGTGAAGATCTGAGTATGTCGTTTTTGAACTTATCTGGAACCTCCTATCTGAAAATTTGAAAATTCTTCAAAAATTCGTCCAAAATCTTGATGTCTCCAATCTCTTGTTTTGTACGTTTTTTCCACGTTTCTTGACATCCAATGTATCCCTGCAATGTTTGGTGAAGATCTGAGTATGTAGTTTTTGACCTTATATGGAACCTCCTATCTGAAAATTTGAAAATTCTTAAGAAATTTGACCAAAATCTTGATATCCCCAATCCTATGTTTTGTATGTTTTTTCCACGTGTCTTGACATCCAATGTATCCCTGCAAAGTTTGGTGAAGATCTGAGTATGTAGTTTTTGACCTTATCTGGAACCTCCTATCTGAAAATTTGAAAATTTTTAAAAAATTCGTCCAAAATCTTGATGTCTTCAATCTCTTGTTTTGTACTTTTTTTCCACGTGTCTTGACCTCCAATGTATCCCTGCAAAGTTTGGTGAAGATCTGAGTATGTCGTTTTTGACCTTATCTGGAACATCCTTTCTGAAAATTTGAAAATTCTTAAAAAATTCGTCCAAAATCTTGATGTCTCCAATCTCTTGTTTTGTACGTTTTTTCCACGTGTCTTGACATCCAATGTATCCCTGCAAAGTTTGGTGTAGATCTGAGTATGTAGTTTTTGACCTTATATGGAACCTCCTTTCTGAAAATTTGAAAATTCTTAAAATATTCGTCCAAAATCTTGATGTCTCCAATCTCTTGTTTTGTACGTTTTTTCCACGTGTCTTGACATCCAATGTATCCCTGCAAAGTTTGGTGAAGATCTGAGTATGTAGTTTTTGACCTTATATGGAACCTCCCATCTGAAAATTTGATAATTCCTAAAAAATCCGTCTAAAATCTTGATGTCTCCACTCTCTTGTTTTGTACTTTTTTTCCACGTGTCTTGACCTCCAATGTATCCCTGCAAAGTTTGGTGAAGATCTGAGTATGTCGTTTTTGACCTTATATGGAACCTCCTTTCTGAAAATTTGAAAATTCTTAAAAAATTCGACCAAAATCTTGATGTCTCCAATCCTATGTTTTGTATGTTTTTTCCACGTGTCTTGACATCCAATGTATCCATGCAAAGTTTGGTGAAGATCTGAGTATGTAGTTTTTGACCTTATATGGAACCTCCTATCTGAAAATTTGAGAATTCTTGAAAAATTCGTCCAAAATCTTGATGTCTCCAATCTCTTGTTTTGTACGTTTTTTCCACGTGTCTTGACATCCAATGTATCCCTGCAAAGTTTGGTGAAGATCTGAGTATGTAGTTTTTGACCTTATCTGGAACCTCCCATCTGAAAATTTGAAAATTCCTAAAAAATCCGTCCAAAATCTTGATGACCTCAATCTATTGTTTTGTACGTTTTTTCCACGTGTCTTGACATCCAATGTATCCCTGCAATTTTGGTCAAGATCTGAGTATGTAGTTTTTGACCTTATATGGAACCTCTTATCTGAAAATTTGAAAATTCTTAAAAATATTTGACCAAAATCTTGATGTCCCCAATCCTATATTTTGTATGTTTTTTCCACGTGTCTTGACATCCAATGTATTTCTGCAAAGTTTGGTGAAGATCTGAGTATGTCGTTTTTGACCTTATCTGGAACATCCTTTCTGAACATTTGAAAATTCTTAAAAAATTCGTCCAAAATCTTGATGTCTCCAATCTCTTGTTTTGTACGTTTTTTCCACGTGTCTTGACATCCAATGTATCCCTGCAAAGTTTGGTGAAGATCTGAGTATGTAGTTTTTGAACTTATATGGAACCTCCCATCTGAAAATTTGAAAATTCTTAAAAAATTCGACCAAAATCTTGATGTCTCCAATCCTATGTTTTGTATGTTTTTTCCACGTGTCTTGACATCCAATGTATCCATGCAAAGTTTGGTGAAGATCTGAGTATGTAGTTTTTGACCTTATCTGGAACCTCCCATCTGAAAATTTGAAAATTTTTAAAAAATTCGTCCAAAATCTTGATGTCTCCAATCTCTTGTTTTGTACGTTTTTTCCACGTGTCTTGACCTCCAATGTATCCCTGCAAAGTTTGGTGAAGATCTGAGTATGTAGTTTTTGACCTTATATGGAACCTCCTATCTGAAAATTTGAAAATTCTTAAAAAATTTGACCAAAATCTTGATGTCCCCAATCCTATATTTTGTATGTTTTTTCCACGTGTCTTGACATAAAATGTATCCCTGCAAAGTTTAATGAAGATCTGAGTATGTCGTTTTTGACCTTATCTGGAACATCCTTTCTGAAAATTTGAAAATTCTTAAAAAATTCGTCCAAAATCTTGATGTCTCCAATCTCTTGTTTTGTACGTTTTTTCCACGTGTCTTGACATCCAATGTATCCCTGCAAAGTTTGGTGAAGATCTGAGTATGTCGTTTTTGACCTTATCTGGAACATCCTTTCTGAAAATTTGAAAATTCTTAAAAAATTCGTCCAAAATCTTGATGTCTCCAATCTCTTGTTTTGTACGTTTTTTCCACGTGTCTTGACATCCAATGTATCCCTGCAAAGTTTGGTGAAGATCTGAGTATGTAGTTTTTGACCTTATATGGAACCTCCTTTCTGAAAATTTGAAAATTCTTAAAAAATTCGTCCAAAATCTTGATGTCTCCAATCTCTTGTTTTGTACGTTTTTTCCACGTGTCTTGACATCCAATGTATCCCTGCAAAGTTTGGTGAAGATCTGAGTATGTAGTTTTTGACCTTATATGGAACCTCCTTTCTGAAAATTTGAAAATTCTTAAAAAATTCGTCCAAAATCTTGATGTCTCCAATCTCTTGTTTTGTACGTTTTTTCCACGTGTCTTGACATCCAATGTATCCCTGCAAAGTTTGGTGAAGATCTGAGTATGTAGTTTTTGACCTTATCTGGAACCTCCCATCTGAAAATTTGAAAATTCCTAAAAAATCCGTCCAAAATCTTGATGACCTCAATCTATTGTTTTGTACGTTTTTTCCACGTGTCTTGACATCCAATGTATCCATGCAAAGTTTGGTGAAGATCTGAGTATGTAGTTTTTGACCTTATATGGAACCTCCTATCTGAAAATTTGAGAATTCTTGAAAAATTCGTCCAAAATCTTGATGTCTCCAATCTCTTGTTTTGTACGTTTTTTCCACGTTTCTTGACATCCAATGTATCCCTGCAAAGTTTGGTGAAGATCTGAGTATGTAGTTTTTGACCTTATCTGGAACCTCCCATCTGAAAATTTGAAAATTCCTAAAAAATCCGTCCAAAATCTTGATGACCTCAATCTATTGTTTTGTACGTTTTTTCCACGTGTCTTGACATCCAATGTATCCCTGCAATTTTGGTGAAGATCTGAGTATGTAGTTTTTGACCTTATATGGAACCTCTTATCTGAAAATTTGAAAATTCTTAAAAATATTTGACCAAAATCTTGATGTCCCCAATCCTATATTTTGTATGTTTTTTCCACGTGTCTTGACATCCAATGTATTTCTGCAAAGTTTGGTGAAGATCTGAGTATGTCGTTTTTGACCTTATCTGGAACATCCTTTCTGAACATTTGAAAATTCTTAAAAAATTCGTCCAAAATCTTGATGTCTCCAATCTCTTGTTTTGTACGTTTTTTCCACGTGTCTTGACATCCAATGTATCCCTGCAAAGTTTGGTGAAGATCTGAGTATGTAGTTTTTGACCTTATATGGAACCTCCCATCTGAAAATTTGAAAATTCTTAAAAAATTCGACCAAAATCTTGATGTCTCCAATCCTATGTTTTGTATGTTTTTTCCACGTGTCTTGACATCCAATGTATCCATGCAAAGTTTGGTGAAGATCTGAGTATGTAGTTTTTGACCTTATCTGGAACCTCCCATCTGAAAATTTGAAAATTTTTAAAAAATTCGTCCAAAATCTTGATGTCTCCAATCTCTTGTTTTGTACGTTTTTTCCACGTGTCTTGACCTCCAATGTATCCCTGCAAAGTTTGGTGAAGATCTGAGTATGTAGTTTTTGACCTTATCTGGAACCTCCTATCTGAAAATTTGAAAATTCTTAAAAAATTTGACCAAAATCTTGATGTCCCCAATCCTATGTTTTGTATGTTTTTTCCACGTGTCTTGACATCCAATGTATCCCTGCAGTAGTGGGTTTTACGGTACGGACGGTGCGAGAAAGTACGAACCTCTCTCCAGCAGCTTTGGCCATACTTAAAACTTGGTCAACATGCCCATTTGAGTTTTTTTGCTCAAGTGTAGAGCTCTTATAATTTAAGATTTTTGTAAAAATGCCCTCGGGAATTTTTCAGAAAGTACGAACCCCTCCTCAAGCAGATTTGCTATACTTAAAACTTGGTCAACATGTTTATTTGTTTAAGTGTAGCACCTGCCTAACCCAAGAATTTTATAATTCAGAAAATATCAAACCCCCCTCAAGCAGATTTACAAAATTGTATCAGTTTGTCTATAAACTTGTATCCATACCCACCTATACATATTTACTTCAGGTTTAAGTTTAATTGGATTTGCTTATTTAATATTAAAACAATGCAATATGCAGAGCCTACCTCTAGAATTGGTCCGTGTTTGCATGTTTCTCCTCTGTGGCAATGTGCGCAATTCCCGAGACGGTAGTATTGATTTTTTTCCTCAGTATTTACAGAAATTCCTGAATATTGCATCAGCCAGTATTGTGGGACTGACTGAGGGGAACAGACGTGTTGATACAGTGCTTCTCATACTTACAGGTTTAAATTCATATTGAACAATATAAAATCTGATATTTGTTGTAATCTACTCATATTTAGAGTCAAGCTTATATTTGTCTTAGCCGGTTATACATAACAAGGTCATTGCTATTCTATACATGCATGTTCGTGCAGGTATTTGTGCCGGGTCAGTGTGAATGATTTTCCACTTGTAAGCTATTGGCTTTACAACCTGTCATAAGATTAATATTAATAATATTAATCCATAGAGATTAGATTTGAATCCCAGGAAATTTTATATAAATACCAAAGCCAAAAATATTAAGTGTATATACACATATATACATATACACATACAAATCACAGTGCTGAACCCAACTGATATTTTTTATTCAGTATAAAGTTTTGAATTGAAACCCAGGAAATTGTATATAATAAACAACAGCAAAAAATGCCGAATCAAAAATATTGTAATCAGTGCAATAAAAATATATCCAGCTCTAATTGGGCCAAGCATCAAAAAATTTGTAATCCAGACAAATACAAAACTCCCACAAAAATTTGCCCCAAATGCAATAGAAAATACAACATGGAATATTTCACATATAAACATAAAGATACTTGCTCTGCATTGCCCTCTCAACCATCTACATCTGGTCTGAAAAGAAAGCACGAAGCACCTGTTAATACCAGAGCAGCAAAACAGCTACGCCATGCACCTATCCGTAGCAGTTTTAACGGCCAATTAAAGGATCACCGGTTTGTATCAGAGCCAAGATGTGGCATTGAGAATTTCTTGAACAGTATAAATTCTGATCTGCAGGCAATTCTTAATGCACAAAATGGCTCTTATAAGCTATCCCTCAAATTGTTTGTACAATATAAGAAACCAAACGGCACAAAATTTACACAGCCCCACATAACAGAAACTGTACCTGTATATTCAAATGCAAATTCAGACACAATAATAAGCAGCTTGATAAATCAACTGAACATCAAACACTCTGAATTTGCGGCAAAAGAGTCAGGATGGAGCCTATGCGGTTCATCACACAAGCTCTATGTTAATATTTCTGAATTCAGCCCATTACAAGGATCTACTTATGTGCCTTTGCCTGCTAATATCAAAAACAAAAGAGCCGTGGTCAATATAAAAAACGCCGACCAGAAATGCTTTTTGTGGTGTATATTAGCTGCTTTGTATCCAGTTTCAAGGAATCCTGAGAGAATAAGTTATTACAAACAGCATGAACATCTTTTTGACGATGTAATGGAGGGTTTGGAATATCCAATGTCAGTTCAGAATATTGATAAATTTGAAAAAAGGGCCAGGCACATCAATGGCAAACAATTATCTATTAATGTATTTATTTGTTCCACTGGTAATTGTCCGATAGCACCTCTCAGAATTAGTACAATTGATGATGAATCTGCTATTCCGATTGATCTGCTCTTAATTGAAGGAGATGATACATACCATTATACTCTGATACATAATCTTGAAGCTTTAGTGAGAACACAACTAGACAAAACTCATACAATATTCAAGTTGTGCAGAAGATGTTTGACTGTATTTGATGGTCAAAAAATGGTGAAGGGGGTTCGGGAAGAGAATGCAGAAATTGCTAAAAACAAGTTAATTGAGCATCTGAAATACTGTGGGAACCATAAACCTGTTCATATGGTGATGCCCAATCCAAGTGAAAATTGCAAATTCAAAAAGTTTGAAGCCCTGTTGGAACACCCAGTATATATTGCCTGTGATTTTGAATCGAACCTCAAACCTCTTGCATTCTGTAGCCCAGATCCAGAAGAATCCTCAATTACACCATACCAGCAACATGAACCTTCCAGCTTTTGTTGTGTGGTTATACGGGATGGTGTTGTTATTAAAGAATATTCATACAAGGGACCAAATGCCATCAAAGAATTTGCACATAGAATAGAAAATGTGTGCCGTGACATAGCATCTAACACCTTATTAATATCAAAGCCTATGTTGCCTTTAACAGAGGAACAGATTGAAGATTTCAATAATGCAGAAAAATGCCCGGTATGTGATTCTGAATTTTCAGATACAAATATCAAGGTACATCACCATTCTCATACAGATGGTCGATATAAACAGGCCCTGTGTAATAGCTGTAATATTAAGATCAAGAGACCAAAATGTATCCCCATATTCTGCCATGGAGCATCCAATTATGATTTCCATCATCTGATCAGGTACGAGGGGTTTGAGAAGCAGAATTTAAATATTTTAGCTGAAAATGATGAAAAATATATATCTATTAGCAAGATAATTAAAGTTGATGGTGTTCCTATTCACATAAGATTTCTTGATTCTTACAGAATTTTATCTGCTAGCCTGGCTACACTGGCCTCTCAATTATCTGATGATAAATTAAAAATTACACGTGCATTGTTTCCAAATCAGGACCTGAAATTAATTAGGCGGAAGGGTGTATATCCATATGACTATGTTACAGATTTTTCTAAATTTGATGAGTGTTCCCTGCCACCACAAGAAGCGTTTTACAGCAGAATCAGAGGATCTGGAATCACTGATGAAGATTATCACCATGCCAAGTTGATGTGGAACAATTTAAAATGCAAGACATTTGGTGATTATCACATGGCATATTTAAAACTTGATACGACCCTCTTAGCTGATATATTGCAGGCATTCAGAAAATCTTCTATGCAAAATTATGGACTGGACCCAGTGTATTTTTACAGTGCCCCGGGCCTAGCATGGGCCGCAACGTTTTTCAATACCAAAATGCAATTGGATCTGATCCACGATCAAGATATGTATCTGTTTATGGAGCAATGTATAAGAGGAGGGATGGTGCAATGTTCCCAGAGATATGTCAGAGCAAATAACAAGTATATGCCTGATTATGATCCAGCACGGCCATCAAATTATATAGCGTATGTAGATGCAAACAACCTCTATGGTCACGCCATGATGCAAAAACTGCCATATGCAGGGCTTGAGTGGGTTGAAGATTTCAATATTGAAGATCTTCAGAATTTTGATGACAGTGAATATGGCCTCTTCTTAGAGGTTGATCAGATATTTCCAGATCATTTGCACAATAAATTTTCTGATCTGCCCCCAATTCCCGAGGTTAGGTGCCCACCTGGCTCTAAACAGAAGAAATTGATGATGACTCTGGAGCCGAAACAGGGATATGTCATATATTACAAAAACCTCCAGTTCCTGATGAAGCATGGTGTTCAAGTGACCAAAGTTAGAAAAGTTTTGAGGTTCAGGCACTCAGAATGGTTGAAACCTTATATTGATACAAACACGGAGCTTCGAACATCTGCAAAAAGTCAATTTGATAAGGCCTTGTTTAAATTGATGGTGAATTCAGTGTATGGCAAAACAATTGAAAATGTCAGGAAACATACCGATGTTAAAATAATTACTGACCCCAACCGGAGCAAAAAATTGGTTGCAAAGCCCAACTTCAATTACAGAAGAATTTATGATGAGTACATGGCACTTTTCAACATGATGAAAACAAAGATCAAGTTTGATAAACCTATTTATGTAGGGGCTGTGATATTGGAATTGTCCAAATTACATATGTTAATATTGTATTATGATGTGCTGAAACCTTTTTATGGTGATCGTGTAAAATTATTGTACATGGACACGGATAGTTTTATTCTTGAAATTCAAACAGAAGATGTTTATCAAGATATGTCACAGCCTGAATTGTTTCCATACTTTGATACCAGTGAACATACAAGAATTCAACCCCACAACAAAAAGGTGCCTGGCAAGTTAAAAGATGAGACACTTGGTGATGTTATTGTGGAATTTGCTGGGTTAAGTGCCAAGGTGTACAGTTTTGAAACATGTAGTGGTGCTGTTGCCAAAAAGGCCAAGGGCATTGGCAGAGTGACTGTTGAAAAAGACCTCCAATTTGAAGATTATAAAAATTGCCTCAAATCACAGAGTTCAATCAGAACATCAGAAAATAGAATTCAGAGCGAGGATCACTTATTGACTTCAAATGTTGTAAGAAAAGTGGCCCTGGACCCACATGATGATAAGAGATGCATTTTATCATGTTGCATACATACTCTACCTTGGGGGCATTGTGATTTGAAAAATGGCAAACAATGCCCAATTACAGAGCATGATTTGAAATAAATAAACATGCCTATGAACTTATTTGGGTTCAAGAAACAAGGTATTATGAACCTGCCCACACCACAACCCTCTCCTGATTTACAATCTGTAATGTCTAAACTGAGTGGCTTGTTAATTATTCATCTGAACAGCATACTTACAGATAATGATGAAGAAACAGGTAAAAAATTGTACATATTTAACAATAATTTAAATCATTACCAATTACCTGTAGGTGGGCAATTGCAATTTATTACAACCCCTGAGGGTGATGTCAAGATTTCAGTAGGGAGAAATATTTATAGAATTAAGCACTCAAACATGATTTCTGGCACTGTATATACTGTTTCTGCTGGTGACTGCTTATATATTGAGGTCCCTGGATCTTATGACAAGCTTATACCCTTTTTTATAGAATTAAGAATCAGATACTCTATAATAAATAACCAGTAAAACAAAATGCCTAATGATATATTTGGCCATACAAGACATGAAGATCACAGTGATGAGATTCTGATGCTTGATGTCAGAGTCAAGAAATTAAGAAGTGATTTACAAGCTTTACAAACTACACTCAATGCCAGTCTTCAATTAGAAATTACAAATTTACAATCACAATGCATGGACCCTCTTCTTAAAATTGATTCTGAACTCAAATTGCTGCTTCAGAAATATACTGATTTGGCCACATTGGATAATTTTCAAAGTTTGGAAGAAGCTGTAGCAGCTCTTCAAGCCAAATTTAAGACCCAGGCTACGAACTCCGAGCAATTGAAACAACAATTGGAAGAGCAGATAAATAATGTCCAGACACAGCTCCAAACAATTGTCAAAAGCATAAAATCACAGGAAGATTTTGATCTAGTCATTTCCACTCTAAAGGAACAGATTCAGTCACTCCAGATACCTAATCTGGACCCTCTGAACAATGCCATAGCCGAGGTTAAAGAAAAAATTGAGACACTTGAAAATTTTATGAACAACTTGCCATCTTCTGATGCTTTGAATGCAATAACTCGGAGTGTAGCAAATATTAAGCTGCAACTTGAAACATATGAAGATTTTGGAAAAATTCAAAGTACCATAACCCATCTTGAGGGTACAATAGCAGCAGTGCAAAGTGATTTGGCAAATGTACAAGAAACTCGCCTGCCTGGGATTGTAGATACACTTGTCAGTGTCCAGCAACAGATCACAAAGCTTGAAAACCTCAACACTGAATCTGAACTATCTCATTTTCATCACTTGATCGATGATATCCAAACAAAGCTTGAAATTTTACAACGATCCACACCCTCTCAGGCAGATATAGCCCTGCTCCAAAATGCTATGCAAAATGTGGCTGATGCTTCTGAATTAAACAATGTAAAATTGGCACTTGAATCTTTGCAGAATACAGTATCAAATCTTCCTACATCACAGGAACTTAAAAATATTAAGAGGGCAGTGAATAGGATATTGAAATCAGAAGATATCAAGAATATCCAAGCAGAGATCAAACAACTCACACAGACAGTGGCCACTCTTCCAACCAATCAACATATTAATGAACTGCATGCCCTGTTTGAGGATATCAGAAGACAGGTCCATGATCTCACTGCTCAAAATTCAAAATTGGCAGTTGTTGAAAATTTGCAACAAATTGTAGCTAATATCAAGCAACAGCTAGGGACCATGGAATCCAATCAAGCAAATGCTCTGTCTGTTTTTGCCACCCAGCTTCAAGAGATTGTGCAACAATACAAGAAACTTGTTGTGGACATAAAAATAAAGCCAGGCCATGATGATGTTGTTAGAACCATCAATGAGCACCTTGAATCTGTAACAAGCAGATTGCTTACAGCAGAAAAAGAAATAACAGGCATAATCGAGAATCCAAAACATACAGTAATTCTTGAATTGTACAGCATCCCCAACAAAGAATATGATTCTCCATTTACACCAGGTGGCAAAATATATATGCTGTCCCCTGCTCAATTTTATTACCAGTTTTTTGTTGGGGGCACATTGAGACCAATCAAGATCAAATATTGGCATCAGCCACAGGCACACCACTACCCCACATTATCGATAACAAATGCTGATAACAAAGTAAAAATCACCAGTGTAGAGTTGGAGGATTTTACAGACCCCAATACATTAGAAACAGCCTATGCTGAAGATGATGGCTCTCTGGAATTTAAAATACAAATAGGGGACAAATTATATTTAGAAAATCCTGCAGTATCAGCTGCTGAACACCCCATAGTTGCAATATTCTTGTTTTCATATCATGTCTAGACAAATTATTGTTGATGAATTACACAGACAAGCCCGACATAATTATAAGAGACTGCCAGTAGTCACAAAGGGCATAGATGATTTATGGCAGAGCGACTTGATTGAGTTGTCAAGTGGACAGTTGAAAAACTTAGACAAAATCAACAAGGGCTACAAGTATCTACTCACTGTGATAGACACATTTTCAAAATTTGCCTGGGCTGTGCCACTCAAATCCAAGACTGGAAAATGTGTTACAGAAGCCATCAGGACAATCATCAATCATTCAGGAAGATCACCGCGCTATTTGCAAACAGATAATGGCAAAGAATTTTATAATTCTGTGTTCCAACAATTTATTAAAAGCCAGTCAATAAAACATTACTCGAGTTACAGTGATCTCAAAGCCTCAATTGTAGAGAGATTCAACAGAACCTTAAAAAATCTTATGTATAAACAATTCACACTGCAAGGTAATTATAAATGGATTAATATTCTTCCAGAACTTCTACATAAATATAACAACTCGGTCCATTCCACAATCAACATGAAGCCCTCTGAAGTAACTTCATCTGATGAGCAAAAATTGATCAGCACTGTTTATTATCCTAGATATCAGCCAACAACAAGAAGGGCCAAATACAGGGTGGGCGATCAAGTAAGAATCAGCAAATATAAGCACTTATTCAAGAGAGGCTTTACGAGAAACTGGAGCACCGAATTATTTACAGTGGTTCAAGTTAAACCCGGGACCCTTAACACTTATATAATAAAAGATCACCGAGGAGAAATTCTCAAAGGCAGGTTCTATGAACAAGAGCTCAGCAAAACTAAACAGCCTGACACATATCTCATAGAAAAAATCATCCGCAGAAAAGGCAACAAGTTACTTGTCAAATGGCTGGGTCATCCGGAAAACAGCTGGATCGATGCAGACAAAGTGATAATATGAGCACCTGGGATGTTATAAAAAGGCTGCCAGAACCTGAACAGCAGAATAAGATAAATGGAGTGCTGCTACCTGATAATATTAGGTGTCTTATTGTTGGGCCATCTGCTTGTGGTAAAACTACTCTAATGGTTGATAATTTTTTATTGGCACCCAACTGGTTAGACTGGAAAAACAGGCACTTGTATGTTTTCTCAAAGAGCTTGGAACAATTAAAATATCAGCAGCTGATGAAGCTATATGATGGATTGGATATTGCCACTTTTGAACCAGATGTTAAGCCACTCCATGAATGTCTCGATAATTCTGTTGTTGTGTTTGATGACATTATACTGGATAATCAAAACAAGGTTAGAAATTTCTTTACACAGGGCCGACACAAAAACATAGATTGCTTCTACCTGGCACAGACTTTTTCTAAAATACCGAAGCAACTGATCCGAGACAACAGCAATTTTATATGTGTGTTTCATCAAGATCATACCAACCTCAAACACATACATGATGAATATGTAGGTGGGGACTTGAGCTACAATGATTTTTCCAAGTTTTGCAGCAGGTGCTGGAACCAGGACAGTTATGGGTTTGTCACAATTGATATGACAAGAACACCCAATAGTGGCAAATACAGAAATAAAATCAACGATTTTCTAGACGTTGAGACATAAATAAATAACCATGAAACGACCAGTCATTGATGATCTTAAGTTAAGAGATTATCTTGTAAAAAGATTTAAGGGATGGAAATCAGAGAACCGTGGAATTTATGAAAAACACAAACAAACAGAACAGCCTGTCATTGATGCTATTAATAATTTAGGTAAGAATATCAAAACTGTTACAGAGCAAAATCAAGATTTGATCACAGAGCTTGTGCCTGTAGCTGCCAGGAACATATTAGATTATCCATTCACCCCACTTTCCAGCATTCATACACCTAGTCCTGTTGCTCCTAGAAGAATTGAAGCTAGTCAGGATCCTATTGAATTGGGTCTTCTTGCTCAAAAATATTTAACCACACCTAAAGACAATAAAGATGAGGTTTTTGGCTTATATGCCGACACAGAGCTTGATGGCAGCATTATTCATAGAATCGGTAATTTCAGAGTAACTTTTATGGGAGATGATATAATTGTTTATTCAGAATCTCGTCTCGGAGAAAAAGGTGCTTTTGTTAAGTACCCCGGCACACCTGGGTTGTGGGAACTGATGACTAGGAAAAGGCCTGGCAGCTATACAGATCAGGATTATGAGCATTACAAAGAAATATTAATAAAATCAGATGCTCTATACCAGAACAATGATCCCACACAAAAAAGAGTCAAGTCGAGCAGTGGGGCAAAATACAATAATTTAATCAAGCCCATATGGTCACAGATTAAGACTGGCAGTGGAATCAAACAATACAACACCCTGCCTAAAGAATTTGTGTGGGTTGATGATGTCAGGAAACTTGTAGATAGGTTATTGGTGATAGCTGGGGAGGAAAATGCTGGGAACCACAATTTTTACAATGAAAAAGTTGGAATTATGGACATGATAAGCACAAAATTATCTAATTTTATAGTGAATGACCCTAAGGGCATTGGATATCTTATAAAAATTATTAATACTCTACCACCTAAATTTTGGAATGTTTCTGAGGGTCGGGGCCTTGTTAATGACATTATAAACAAGCTGCCATTTGAACTACACATTCCAGGCTATCAGTATTGTGGTCCGGGCACAAAATTGGACCATAGATTAAACAGAGGGGACCCTGGTGTTAATCCTTTAGATGCTGCTTGTAGAGACCATGACATAGCATACAACACACATTCTGATCTTGACAAGAGACATGTTGCAGACAAGAAATTAGAAGAGGCCGCATTTGGCAGATTTGTAAGCAAAGATGCTTCTTTGAGTGAAAAAATAGCAGCATTGGGAACCACCATAGCTATGAGCACCAAACAAAAACTGGGGTGGGGGCTGTGAATATGTATATAATAAACCTACAATGAAGGCCAAGGGTGTTATGTATCAAATACCTTATGCAGGTCTTAAATCTCTTAAAACTATTGATAGCCTTTTGACCAAAAAGCAGCGCAAGAAAAAAAGCTCTTGTATTGCAAAGGGACATGGTATGAAATTGTTGCTTAGTACCCCCCAATTAAAAAAATTACAGCAATCCAGGAAAAAATTGCATACAGGGGGATTTATATTTACCATCCCTGCCATCTTAGCTGCTCTCGGGGCTGTTGGGAGCTTGGCCGGGGGATCAGCTGCCATAGCAAAAACAGTAATAGATGCCAAGAAAAATAGGGCAGAATTAGATGAGCAGAGGCGCCATAACCTCGCCATGGAGAAAAAGGGCAAAGGTGTTAAGAGAGCCATGAATAAGTTTAAAAAAAACAAGAACCGCTTACAAACCAAGATATTGAAGCTTTAATCAAGCCATTGGGCATCAAACATTTTAGAGGTGTGTACATGTCTGATTCTTTACCTGAACAACCACTCAACAAAGAGTGTGGCATAGTTAATTTGGATGAGTACAAAAATCAGGGCACTCACTGGATTTGTTATCTTAAATATTTAAAAGATGATGCATTTGTGTTTGATTCATTTGGAGGTGTTCCACCTGAAAATTTAATAAAATATTTAAAATCAGCTAATCTTTATTACAATAATGCCCGTGTTCAAAACTTCAAAGATGTTAATTGCGGACATTTGTGTTTATCTGTTCTCAGATACATGTCTCAAATAAATAAACCATCAATTGAAAATTTTCAAAAGGCCTTGTGGTATCTGAAACATCATGGGGGTATTCCATCTCACCAGCCAAAATTCAATATTGAAACTCAAATTACATGATGATATAGTGTATCCCAAAACAATAGCTCTCAGAGCATTTTACGGCATGTACTTGATACCTAATATTACACACCACAACAACACAATTGCAGTAGGGGATCAAAAAATTGTCATCACTCCAGGGCAATATAATCTGTCCACTCTAAATGCTCAATTACCCAGAGGTATAGTGTTAAGTCAAAATTCTGTCACTCACAGAGTAGAGATTGTATCTGCCACAGAAACAGTGCATCTGGGTACTATAGGAGAGCTGCTAGGCTTTGAGAACAACACAAAACTTGAACCGGCCATCAAACACACTGCTATGAATATACCCAAATTCTTAGCCATAGAGACTCTGAATATTCACTGTAATGTGGCCGAGGGTATGATCACCAAATCAAATGGCATAGGCACTCACAAACAAACCGGCATCATTGCGACATTCAAACCTAATTCCGAATTCATGGAGCCAATCATCTACAATCCATCCCCAACATTATATTTTCCTGTGTGTCATAATAGAATAGATTACATTGAATTGATGGTCACTAATGAAAAAGAAGAATTAGTTGATTTTGCTGGAGCCACAACAACTGCTATCATAGAGATTAACATTTAAATAAAAATACATACAATGGAAAATATTGAGAGTTATGAGCTACAATCATTCCCCCCAAACAGGAGGACATTTGCAAATTTAAATCAACCCAACACGGAGGTTGAGGTTGATCTTGATGTAGGGGATGGCTTTATACACCCCCACAGAGCAGATCTATACATCAAATTTGATGTTGTAAAGCTCGATGGAACAGATTATCCTGCAAATTCGAATATAAGATTGGTGGATAATTTTGTGCCGCATCTGTTCTCTGAAATTGAGATCAGAAAACATGGCGTTGTTATAAACAGAATAGATTATCCCGGCATTACCTCCACAGCTTTGGCCACATTAAAATTATCCAAAACCGAGGCTTCTTACTACAAAATAGGCGGATTTGAAGCTGGTGATAAGATATTATCTAAAAATCACACGGTGCTGTTTCCTATGCGCCTGTTGCCAGGATTCTTCTCAGATTACAAAGATATCATGTGGAAGGGTGGTTTAAGAATTACATTTAGAAGAGCTGCAAATGATAACAATACATTGATGAGGTACAATACATTAAACCCTACAGGGGAAGCTTTGCCTAATACCTTACCAGATGCAGGCAAATGCATTATTCAGACTATGGAGTTAAGAATCCCCGTTGTTGAGTATGAGGCCAGTTACGCTCTTAAATACAAAGCAGATATCCTAAAAAATCCACAGGTTCCTCTTCAATTTTACACATATCAATGCGTACAGAAGGTTGCCACTGGTACTTATTATGAATTTGATGCGACAACTTCATTCTCCAGTATTCAATTTGACATGCCTGATTTTGTGGTGGTACTGTTTCAGACCGGAAGACACAACAATCAGGAAAAAAATTCAAGTAGATTTGATAACTGCAACATCAAGAACATTTATCTTAAAAATGGCAGAAATGAAGTCTTTCCTAGAGAAAATTATAATTTAGACATGTCCAAGGATGATTTTCTTAAATTATATGAGGCTTTTTCTTCCTTCAAGCGCGTCACTACTGGCAATACTGACCTGTACTACGCACCAGATGAATTCAAGGAACGGAGACCCATGTTTGTAATTAACACTTCGAAAAGAAAACAGGTTGTGGTTAATGATAGAACAAACATTAAAATTATCTGTGAATTCCACGAGGCTTTACCAGATGACACCATATGTAGCGTTATTCTCATAGGTGAAAAATCATATATTTATGATGTGAGAAATGAGCGAGTCACGGAGCAGTTCTAGAAGCACAATTCAGGGCTTCCCCCATGGCGCAGTGGTAGCGCTATTGCCTTGTAATCAAGAGGTCCCGGGTTCGATACCCGGTGGAGGCACAAGTAGTTTGGATCCCACTTTAAAACTGTAGGGCCAGTCCCGATTAGCCTTACTGTGCATAAAATGGACTTAAAACAGCAACTCGAACTAGCGACACGATTCAAACACAGAAACTCTTTGGATATAAAACAATACTTTACCGTCAGAAAATATATTACCTACCCATTTTATATTACCTATGCTTACGAGCAGAAAAGCTTTTACCTACCCAGCACATCTGCCCTTGCAATTATTTTGTTGCGACAATACCAAACCTTTGCATGATAATATCCGAGAAGGCAATTCCTCAATATGATGGATGGTTCCCTGAAAGAGTACACAGTGTAGATAATAATTTCTCTTTGAGTCCCATGACAAATAACATGTAATTTCCCCTCGGAAAAGACATATTAGAGGCAATATCAACAGATATAATCACTCAGGCAAACAGAATGAAGGCAATTACTCTTTAATAATAAATAACTCTCTGAAAAGACGCAGTATAGATTATATCTATTGGCATACAACTCACGGGCATGCAATAATTTATTGTTGGCCAAAACATGGAACTGATCAAAAAGATTGGAAAGAACATGCAATGTTTACGTGACCTCCATTCTATTGTATTGATTATGCAGTTTTGCCCCGTATTGTTGAGCTCCCAGATAACAAAACTCTGGTGATTCTTAATAGAGAATAATTTTGCTCTGTTATACAACATTTTTACTAAATTTAAGATCTGGGGGCTATCAACAGAGCAAAATCTCACATATGGAATGCCACATCTATCAGGACTCGAACCCAAAGCTCCTTTGTTTACAAAACAACAATATTAACATTTTGCCATCAGATTTTATAAGGACTCAAACCCAAAACCCTCCTGATTACAAGGCAATGCACCACACTCCACTCGGTCTCAGAACCCAATATATATCAATTCAAGATTCCTGGGATTTTGACAGAAAAACATACTATAAGCTTAATTTCTGGTGTGGCCAAAAATTGACAAGCTTATGAACAAAAATCTGGCTAATGCAATTTTTGTAAGTATAGCAAATCTGCTTGAGGAGGGGTTCGTACTTTCTGAAAAATTCCCGAGGGCATTTTTACAAAAATCTTAAATTATAAGAGCTCTACACTTGAGCAAAAAAACTCAAATGGGCATGTTGACCAAGTTTTAAGTATGGCCAAAGCTGCTGGAGAGAGGTTCGTACTTTCTCGCACCGTCCGTACCGTAAAACCCACTACTCCCTGCAAAGTTTGGTGAAGATCTGAGTATGTCGTTTTTGACCTTATCTGGAACATCCTTTCTGAAAATTTGAAAATTCTTAAAAAATTCGTCCAAAATCTTGATGTCTCCAATCTCTTGTTTTGTACGTTTTTTCCACGTGTCTTGACATCCAATGTATCCCTGCAAAGTTTGGTGAAGATCTGAGTATGTAGTTTTTGACCTTTTATGGAACCTCCTTTCTGAAAATTTGAAAATTCTTAAAAAATTCGTCCAAAATCTTGATGTCTCCAATCTCTTGTTTTGTACGTTTTTTCCACGTGTCTTGACATCCAATGTATCCCTGCAAAGTTTGGTGAAGATCTGAGTATGTAGTTTTTGACCTTATATGGAACCTCCTTTCTGAAAATTTGAAAATTCTTAAAAAATTCGTCCAAAATCTTGATGTCTCCAATCTCTTGTTTTGTAAGTTTTTTCCACGTGTCTTGACATCCAATGTATCCCTGCAAAGTTTGGTGAAGATCTGAGTATGTAGTTTTTACCTTATATGGAACCTCCTATCTGAAAATTTGAAAATTTTTAAAAAATTCGTCCAAAATCTTGATGTCTTCAATCTCTTGTTTTGTACTTTTTTTCCACGTGTCTTGACCTCCAATGTATCCCTGCAAAGTTTGGTGAAGATCTGAGTATGTCGTTTTTGACCTTATCTGGAACATCCTATCTGAAAATTTGAAAATTCTTAAAAAATTCGACCAAAATCTTGATGTCCCCAATCCTATGTTTTGTATGTTTTTTCCACGTGTCTTGACATCCAATGTATCCCTGCAAAGTTTGGTGAAGATCTGAGTATGTCGTTTTTGACCTTATCTGGAACCTCCTATCTGAAAATTTGAAAATTCTTCAAAAATTCGTCCAAAATCTTGATGTCTCCAATCTCTTGTTTTGTACGTTTTTTCCACGTTTCTTGACATCCAATGTATCCCTGCAATGTTTGGTGAAGATCTGAGTATGTAGTTTTTGACCTTATATGGAACCTCCTATCTGAAAATTTGAAAATTCTTAAGAAATTTGACCAAAATCTTGATATCCCCAATCCTATGTTTTGTATGTTTTTTCCACGTGTCTTGACATCCAATGTATCCCTGCAAAGTTTGGTGAAGATCTGAGTATGTAGTTTTTGACCTTATCTGGAACCTCCTATCTGAAAATTTGAAAATATTTAAAAAATTCGTCCAAAATCTTGATGTCTTCAATCTCTTGTTTTGTACTTTTTTTCCACGTGTCTTGACCTCCAATGTATCCCTGCAAAGTTTGGTGAAGATCTGAGTATGTCGTTTTTGACCTTATCTGGAACATCCTTTCTGAAAATTTGAAAATTCTTAAAAAATTCGTCCAAAATCTTGATGTCTCCAATCCTATGTTTTGTATGTTTTTTCCACGTGTCTTGACATCCAATGTATCCCTGCAAAGTTTGGTGTAGATCTGAGTATGTAGTTTTTGACCTTATATGGAACCTCCTTTCTGAAAATTTGAAAATTCTTAAAATATTCGTCCAAAATCTTGATGTCTCCAATCTCTTGTTTTGTACGTTTTTTCCACGTGTCTTGACCTCCAATGTATCCCTGCAAAGTTTGGTGAAGATCTGAGTATGTAGTTTTTGACCTTATATGGAACCTCCTTTCTGAAAATTTGAAAATTCTTAAAAAATTCGACCAAAATCTTGATGTCTCCAATCCTATGTTTTGTATGTTTTTCCACGTGTCTTGACATCCAATGTATCCATGCAAAGTTTGGTGAAGATCTGAGTATGTAGTTTTTGACCTTATATGGAACCTCCTATCTGAAAATTTGAGAATTCTTGAAAAATTCGTCCAAAATCTTGATGTCTCCAATCTCTTGTTTTGTACGTTTTTTCCACGTGTCTTGACATCCAATGTATCCCTGCAAAGTTTGGTGAAGATCTGAGTATGTAGTTTTTGACCTTATCTGGAACCTCCCATCTGAAAATTTGAAAATTCCTAAAAAATCCATCCAAAATCTTGATGACCTCAATCTATTGTTTTGTACGTTTTTTCCACGTGTCTTGACATCCAATGTATCCCTGCAATTTTGGTGAAGATCTTAGTATGTAGTTTTTGACCTTATATGGAACCTCTTATCTGAAAATTTGAAAATTCTTAAAAATATTTGACCAAAATCTTGATGTCCCCAATCCTATATTTTGTATGTTTTTTCCACGTGTCTTGACATCCAATGTATTTCTGCAAAGTTTGGTGAAGATCTGAGTATGTCGTTTTTGACCTTATCTGGAACATCCTTTCTGAACATTTGAAAATTCTTAAAAAATTCGTCCAAAATCTTGATGTCTCCAATCTCTTGTTTTGTACGTTTTTTCCACGTGTCTTGACATCCAATGTATCCCTGCAAAGTTTGGTGAAGATCTGAGTATGTAGTTTTTGACCTTATCTGGAACCTCCTATCTGAAAATTTGAAAATTTTTAAAAAATTCGTCCAAAATCTTGATGTCTCCAATCTCTTGTTTTGTACGTTTTTTCCACGTGTCTTGACCTCCAATGTATCCCTGCAAAGTTTGGTGAAGATCTGAGTATGTAGTTTTTGACCTTATATGGAACCTCCTATCTGAAAATTTGAAAATTCTTAAAAAATTTGACCAAAATCTTGATGTCCCCAATCCTATGTTTTGTATGTTTTTTCCACTTGTCTTGACATCCAATGTATCCCTGCAAAGTTTGGTGAAGATCTGAGTATGTCGTTTTTGACCTTATCTGGAACATCCTTTCTGAAAATTTGAAAATTCTTAAAAAATTCGTCCAAAATCTTGATGTCTCCAATCTCTTGTTTTGT
Source organism: Lepisma saccharinum (assembly GCF_977018435.1). Classification (NCBI taxonomy): domain Eukaryota; kingdom Metazoa; phylum Arthropoda; class Insecta; order Zygentoma; family Lepismatidae; genus Lepisma; species Lepisma saccharinum. The sequence continues at coordinate 38,618 of NW_028143494.1, forward strand.
ACGTTTTTTCCACGTGTCTTGACATCCAATGTATCCCTGCAAAGTTTGGTGAAGATCTGAGTATGTCGTTTTTGACCTTATCTGGAACATCCTTTCTGAAAATTTGAAAATTCTTAAAAAATTCGTCCAAAATCTTGATGTCTCCAATCTCTTGTTTTGTACGTTTTTTCCACGTGTCTTGACATCCAATGTATCCCTGCAAAGTTTGGTGAAGATCTGAGTATGTAGTTTTTGACCTTATATGGAACCTCCTTTCTGAAAATTTGAAAATTCTTAAAAAATTCGTCCAAAAACTTGATGTCTCCAATCTCTTGTTTTGTACGTTTTTTCCACGTGTCTTGACATCCAATGTATCCCTGCAAAGTTTGGTGAAGATCTGAGTATGTAGTTTTTGACCTTATATGGAACCTCCTTTCTGAAAATTTGAAAATTCTTAAAAAATTCGTCCAAAATCTTGATGTCTCCAATCTCTTGTTTTGTACGTTTTTTCCACGTGTCTTGACATCCAATGTATCCCTGCAAAGTTTGGTGAAGATCTGAGTATGTAGTTTTTGACCTAATATGGAACCTCATATCTGAAAATTTGGTAATTCTTAAAAAATTCGACCAAAATCTTGATGTCTCCAATCCTATGTTTTGTATGTTTTTTCCACGTGTCTTGACATCCAATGTATCCATGCAAAGTTTGGTGAAGATCTGAGTATGTAGTTTTTGACCTTATATGGAACCTCATATCTGAAAATTTGAAAATTCTTAAAAAATTCGTCCAAAATCTTGATGTCTCCAATCTCTTGTTTTGTACGTTTTTTCCACGTGTCTTGACATCCAATGTATCCCTGCAAAGTTTGGTGAAGATCTGAGTATGTAGTTTTTGACCTTATCTGGAACCTCCCATCTGAAAATTTGTAAATTCCTAAAAAATCCGTCCAAAATCTTGATGACCTCAATCTCTTGTTTTGTACGTTTTTTCCACGTGTCTTGACATCCAATGTATCCCTGCAAAGTTTGGTGAAGATCTGAGTATGTAGTTTTTGACCTTATATGGAACCTCCCATCTGAAAATTTGAAAATTCCTAAAAAATCCGTCTAAAATCTTGATGTCCCCAATCCTATGTCTTGTATGTTTTTTCCACGTGTCTTGACATCCAATGTATCCCTGCAAAGTTTGGTGAAGATCTGAGTATGTAGTTTTTGACCTTATATGGAACCTCATATCTGAAAATTTGAAAATTCTTAAAAAATTCGACCAAAATCTTGATGTCTCCAATCCTATGTTTTGTATGTTTTTTCCACGTGTCTTGACATCCAATGTATCCATGCAAAGTTTGGTGAAGATCTGAGTATGTAGTTTTTGACCTTATATGGAACCTCCTATCTGAAAATTTGAGAATTCTTGAAAAATTCGTCCAAAATCTTGATGTCTCCAATCTCTTGTTTTGTACTTTTTTTCCACGTGTCTTGACATCCAATGTATCCCTGCAAAGTTTGGTGAAGATCTGAGTATGTAGTTTTTGACCTTATCTGGAACCTCCCATCTGAAAATTTGAAAATTCCTAAAAAATCCGTCCAAAATCTTGATGACCTCAATCTATTGTTTTGTACGTTTTTTCCACGTGTCTTGACATCCAAAGTATCCCTGCAAAGTTTGGTGAAGATCTGAGTATGTAGTTTTTGACCTTATCTGGAACCTCCTTTCTGAAAATTTGAAAATTCTTAAAAAATTCGACCAAAATCTTGATGTCTCCAATCCTATGTTTTGTATGTTTTTTCCACGTGTCTTGACATCCAATGTATCCATGCAAAGTTTGGTGAAGATCTGAGTATGTAGTTTTTGACCTTATCTGGAACCTCCCATCTGAAAATTTGAAAATTTTTAAAAAATTCGTCCAAAATCTTGATGTCTCCAATCTCTTGTTTTGTACGTTTTTTCCACGTGTCTTGACCTCCAATGTATCCCTGCAAAGTTTGGTGAAGATCTGAGTATGTAGTTTTTGACCTTATATGGAACCTCCTATCTGAAAATTTGAAAATTCTTAAAAAATTTGACCAAAATCTTGATGTCCCCAATCCTATGTTTTGTATGTTTTTTCCACGTGTCTTGACATCCAATGTATCCCTGCAAAGTTTGGTGAAGATCTGAGTATGTCGTTTTTGACCTTATCTGGAACATCCTTTCTGAAAATTTGAAAATTCTTAAAAAATTCGTCCAAAATCTTGATGTCTCCAATCTCTTGTTTTGTACGTTTTTTCCACGTGTCTTGACATCCAATGTATCCCTGCAAAGTTTGGTGAAGATCTGAGTATGTCGTTTTTGACCTTATCTGGAACATCCTTTCTGAAAATTTGAAAATTCTTAAAAAATTCGTCCAAAATCTTGATGTCTCCAATCTCTTGTTTTGTACGTTTTTTCCACGTGTCTTGACATCCAATGTATCCCTGCAACGTTTGGTGAAGATCTGAGTATGTAGTTTTTGACCTTATATGGAACCTCCTTTCTGAAAATTTGAAAATTCTTAAAAAATTCGTCCAAAATCTTGATGTCTCCAATCTCTTGTTTTGTACGTTTTTTCCACGTGTCTTGACATCCAATGTATCCCTGCAAAGTTTGGTGAAGATCTGAGTATGTAGTTTTTGACCTTATATGGAACCTCCTTTCTGAAAATTTGAAAATTCTTAAAAAATTCGTCCAAAATCTTGATGTCTCCAATCTCTTGTTTTGTACGTTTTTTCCACGTGTCTTGACATCCAATGTATCCCTGCAAAGTTTGGTGAAGATCTGAGTATGTAGTTTTTGACCTTATATGGAACCTCATATCTGAAAATTTGGTAATTCTTAAAAAATTCGACCAAAATCTTGATGTCTCCAATCCTATGTTTTGTATGTTTTTTCCACGTGTCTTGACATCCAATGTATCCATGCAAAGTTTGGTGAAGATCTGAGTATGTAGTTTTTGACCTTATATGGAACCTCCTATCTGAAAATTTGAGAATTCTTGAAAAATTCGTCCAAAATCTTGATGTCTCCAATCTCTTGTTTTGTACGTTTTTTCCACGTGTCTTGACATCCAATGTATCCGTGCAAAGTTTGGTGAAGATCTGAGTATGTAGTTTTTGACCTTATCTGGAACCTCCCATCTGAAAATTTGAAAATTCCTAAAAAATCCGTCCAAAACCTTGATGACCTCAATCTATTGTTTTGTACGTTTTTTCCACGTGTCTTGACATCCAATGTATCCCTGCAATTTTGGTGAAGATCTGAGTATGTAGTTTTTGACCTTATATGGAACCTCTTATCTGAAAATTTGAAAATTCTTAAAAATATTTGACCAAAATCTTGATGTCCCCAATCCTATATTTTGTATGTTTTTTCCACGTGTCTTGACATCCAATGTATTTCTGCAAAGTTTGGTGAAGATCTGAGTATGTCGTTTTTGACCTTATCTGGAACATCCTTTCTGAACATTTGAAAATTCTTAAAAAATTCGTCCAAAATCTTGATGTCTCCAATCTCTTGTTTTGTACGTTTTTTCCACGTGTCTTGACATCCAATGTATCCCTGCAAAGTTTGGTGAAGATCTGAGTATGTAGTTTTTGAACTTATATGGAACCTCCCATCTGAAAATTTGAAAATTCTTAAAAAATTCGACCAAAATCTTGATGTCTCCAATCCTATGTTTTGTATGTTTTTTCCACGTGTCTTGACATCCAATGTATCCATGCAAAGTTTGGTGAAGATCTGAGTATGTAGTTTTTGACTTTATCTGGAACCTCCCATCTGAAAATTTGAAAATTTTTAAAAAATTCGTCCAAAATCTTGATGTCTCCAATCTCTTGTTTTGTACGTTTTTTCCACGTGTCTTGACCTCCAATGTATCCCTGCAAAGTTTGGTGAAGATCTGAGTATGTCGTTTTTGACCTTATCTGGAACATCCTTTCTGAAAATTTGAAAATTCTTAAAAAATTCGTCCAAAATCTTGATGTCTCCAATCTCTTGTTTTGTACGTTTTTTCCACGTGTCTTGACATCCAATGTATCCCTGCAAAGTTTGGTGTAGATCTGAGTATGTAGTTTTTGACCTTATATGGAACCTCCTTTCTGAAAATTTGAAAATTCTTAAAATATTCGTCCAAAATCTTGATGTCTCCAATCTCTTGTTTTGTACGTTTTTTCCACGTGTCTTGACATCCAATGTATCCCTGCAAAGTTTGGTGAAGATCTGAGTATGTAGTTTTTGACCTTATATGGAACCTCCCATCTGAAAATTTGATAATTCCTAAAAAATCCGTCTAAAATCTTGATGTCTCCACTCTCTTGTTTTGTACTTTTTTTCCACGTGTCTTGACCTCCAATGTATCCATGCAAAGTTTGGTGAAGATCTGAGTATGTAGTTTTTGACCTTATATGGAACCTCCTATCTGAAAATTTGAGAATTCTTGAAAAATTCGTCCAAAATCTTGATGTCTCCAATCTCTTGTTTTGTACGTTTTTTCCACGTGTCTTGACATCCAATGTATCCCTGCAATTTTGGTGAAGATCTGAGTATGTAGTTTTTGACCTTATATGGAACCTCTTATCTGAAAATTTGAAAATTCTTAAAAATATTTGACCAAAATCTTGATGTCCCCAATCCTATATTTTGTATGTTTTTTCCACGTGTCTTGACATCCAATGTATTTCTGCAAAGTTTGGTGAAGATCTGAGTATGTCGTTTTTGACCTTATCTGGAACATCCTTTCTGAACATTTGAAAATTCTTAAAAAATTCGTCCAAAATCTTGATGTCTCCAATCTCTTGTTTTGTACGTTTTTTCCACGTGTCTTGACATCCAATGTATCCCTGCAAAGTTTGGTGAAGATCTGAGTATGTAGTTTTTGAACTTATATGGAACCTCCCATCTGAAAATTTGAAAATTCTTAAAAAATTCGACCAAAATCTTGATGTCTCCAATCCTATGTTTTGTATGTTTTTTCCACGTGTCTTGACATCCAATGTATCCATGCAAAGTTTGGTGAAGATCTGAGTATGTAGTTTTTGACCTTATCTGGAACCTCCCATCTGAAAATTTGAAAATTTTTAAAAAATTCGTCCAAAATCTTGATGTCTCCAATCTCTTGTTTTGTACGTTTTTTCCACGTGTCTTGACATCCAATGTATCCCTGCAAAGTTTGGTGAAGATCTGAGTATGTAGTTTTTGACCTTATATGGAACCTCCTATCTGAAAATTTGAAAATTCTTAAAAAATTTGACCAAAATCTTGATGTCCCCAATCCTATGTTTTGTATGTTTTTTCCACGTGTCTTGACATCCAATGTATCCCTGCAAAGTTTGGTGAAGATCTGAGTATGTCGTTTTTGACCTTATCTGGAACATCCTTTCTGAAAATTTGAAAATTCTTAAAAAATTCGTCCAAAATCTTGATGTCTCCAATCTCTTGTTTTGTACGTTTTTTCCACGTGTCTTGACATCCAATGTATCCCTGCAAAGTTTGGTGAAGATCTGAGTATGTCGTTTTTGACCTTATCTGGAACATCCTTTCTGAAAATTTGAAAATTCTTAAAAAATTCGTCCAAAATCTTGATGTCTCCAATCTCTTGTTTTGTACGTTTTTTCCACGTGTCTTGACATCCAATGTATCCCTGCAAAGTTTGGTGAAGATCTGAGTATGTAGTTTTTGACCTTATATGGAACCTCCTTTCTGAAAATTTGAAAATTCTTAAAAAATTCGTCCAAAATCTTGATGTCTCCAATCTCTTGTTTTGTACGTTTTTTCCACGTGTCTTGACATCCAATGTATCCCTGCAAAGTTTGGTGAAGATCTGAGTATGTAGTTTTTGACCTTATATGGAACCTCCTTTCTGAAAATTTGAAAATTCTTAAAAAATTCGTCCAAAATCTTGATGTCTCCAATCTCTTGTTTTGTACGTTTTTTCCACGTGTCTTGACATCCAATGTATCCCTGCAAAGTTTGGTGAAGATCTGAGTATGTAGTTTTTGACCTTATCTGGAACATCCTTTCTGAAAATTTGAAAATTGTTAAAAAATTCGTCCAAAATCTTGATGTCTCCAATCTCTTTTTTGTACGTTTTTTCCACGTGTCTTGACATCCAATGTATCCCTGCAAAGTTTGGTGAAGATCTGAGTATGTAGTTTTTGACCTTATCTGGAACCTCCCATCTGAAAATTTGAAAATTCTTAAAAAATTCGACCAAAATCTTGATGTCTCCAATCTTTTGTTTTGTACGTTTTTTCCACGTGTCTTGACACATAATGTATCCATGCAAAGTTTGGTGAAGATCTGAGTATGTAGTTTTTGACCTTATATGGAACCTCCTATCTGAAAATTTGAAAATTCTTAAAAAATTCGTCCAAAATCTTGATGTCTCCAATCTCTTGTTTTGTACGTTTTTTCCACGTGTCTTGACATCCAATGTATCCCTGCAAAGTTTGGTGAAGATCTGAGTATGTAGTTTTTGACCTTATCTGGAACCTCCCATCTGAAAATTTGAAAATTCCTAAAAAATCCGTGCAAAATCTTGATGACCCCAATCTCTTGTTTTGTACGTTTTTTCCACGTGTCTTGACATCCAATGTATTCCTGCAATGTTTGGTGAAGATCTGAGTATGTAGTTTTTGACCTTATATGGAACCTCCTATCTGAAAATTTGAAAATTCTTAAAAAATTCGACCAAAATCTTGATGTTCCGAATCCTATGTTTTGTATGTTTTTTCCACGTGTCTTGACATCCAATGTATCCATGCAAAGTTTGGTGAAGATCTGAGTATGTAGTTTTTGACCTTATATTGAACCTCCCATCTGAAAATTTGAAAATTCTTAAAAAATTCGTCCAAAATCTTGATGACCCCAATCTCTTGTTTTGTACGTTTTTTCCACGTGTCTTGACATCCAAAGTATCCCTGCAAAGTTTGGTGAAGATCTGAGTATGTAGTTTTTGACCTTATATTGAACCTCCCATCTGAAAATTTGAAAATTCTTAAAAAATTCGTCCAAAATCTTGATGTCTCCAATCTCTTGTTTTGTACGTTTTTTCCACGTGTCTTGACATCCAATGTATCCATGCAAAGTTTGGTGAAGATCTGAGTATGTCGTTTTTGACCTTATCTGGAACCTCCCATCTGAAAATTTGAAAATTCTTAAAAAATTCGTCGAAAATCTTGATGTCTCCAATCTTTTGTTTTGTACGTTTTTTCCACGTGTCTTGACATGCAAAGTATCCCTGCAACGTTTGGTGAAGATCTGAGTATGTAGTTTTTGACCTTATCTGGAACCTCCTATCTGAAAATTTGAAAATTCTTCAAAAATTCGTCGAAAATCTTGATGTCTCCAATCTCTTGTTTTGTACGTTTTTTCCACGTGTCTTGACATCCAATGTATTCCTGCAATGTTTGGTGGAGATCTGAGTATGTAGTTTTAGACCTTATCTGGAACCTCCTATCTGAAAATTTGAAAATTCTTCAAAAATTCGTCCAAAATCTTGATGTCTCCAATCTCTTGTTTTGTACGTTTTTTCCACGTGTCTCGACCTCCAATGGATCCCTGCAAAGTTTGGTGAAGATCTGAGTATGTCGTTTTTGACCTTATCTGGAACATCCTTTCTGAAAATTTGAAAATTCTTAAAAAATTCGTCGAAAATCTTGATGTCTCCAATCTCTTGTTTTGTACGTTTTTTCCACGTGTCTTGACATCCAATGTATCCCTGCAAAGTTTGGTGAAGATCTGAGTATGTAGTTTTTGACCTTATATGGAACCTCCTATCTGAAAATTTGAAAATTCTTAAAAAATTCGTCCAAAATCTTGATGTCTCCAATCTCTTGTTTTGTACGTTTTTTCCACGTGTCTCGACCTCCAATGGATCCCTGCAAAGTTTGGTGAAGATCTGAGTATGTCGTTTTTGACCTTATCTGGAACCTCCCATCTGAAAATTTGAAAATTCTTAAAAAATTCGTCGAAAATCTTGCTGTCTCCGATCTCTTGTTTTGTACGTTTTTTCCACGTGTCTTGACATGCAAAGTATCCCTGCAACGTTTGGTGAAGATCTGAGTATGTAGTTTTTGACCTTATCTGGAACCTCCTATCTGAAAATTTGAAAATTCTTCAAAAATTCGTCGAAAATCTTGATGTCTCCAATCTCTTGTTTTGTACGTTTTTTCCACGTGTCTTGACATCCAATGTATCCCTGCAATGTTTGGTGGAGATCTGAGTATGTAGTTTTTGACCTTATCTGGGACCTCCTATCAGAAAATTTGAAAATTCTTCAAAAATTCGTCCAAAATCTTGATGTCTCCAATCTCTTCTTTTGTACGTTTTTTCCACGTGTCTCGACCTCCAATGTATCCCTGCAAAGTTTGGTGAAGATCTGAGTATGTCGTTTTTGACCTTATCTGGAACATCCTTTCTGAAAATTTGAAAATTCTTAAAAAATTCGTCGAAAATCTTGATGTCTCCAATCTCTTGTTTTGTACGTTTTTTCCACGTGTCTTGACATCCAATGTATCCCTGCAAAGTTTGGTGAAGATCTGAGTATGTAGTTTTTGACCTTATATGGAACCTCCTTTCTGAAAATTTGAAAATTCTCAAAAAATTCGTCCATAATCTTGATGTCTCCAATCTCTTGTTTTGTACGTTTTTTCCACGTGTCTTGACATCCAATGTATCCCTGCAAAGTTTGGTGAAGATCTGAGTATGTAGTTTTTGACCTTATCTGGAACCTCCCATCTGAAAATTTGAAAATTCTTAAAAAATTCGTCCAAAATCTTGATGACCCCAATCTCTTGTTTTGTACGTTTTTTCCACGTGTCTTGACATCCAAAGTATCCCTGCAAAGTTTGGTGAAGATCTGAGTATGTAGTTTTTGACCTTATATTGAACCTCCCATCTGAAAATTTGAAAATTCTTAAAAAATTCGTCCAAAATCTTGATGTCTACAATCTCTTGTTTTGTACGTTTTTTCCACGTGTCTTGACATCCAATGTATCCATGCAAAGTTTGGTGAAGATCTGAGTATGTCGTTTTTGACCTTATCTGGAACCTCCCATCTGAAAATTTGAAAATTCTTAAAAAATTCGTCGAAAATCTTGATGTCTCCAATCTTTTGTTTTGTACGTTTTTTCCACGTGTCTTGACATACAAAGTATCCCTGCAACGTTTGGTGAAGATCTGAGTATGTAGTTTTTGACCTTATCTGGAACCTCCTATCTGAAAATTTGAAAATTCTTCAAAAATTCGTCGAAAATCTTGATGTCTCCAATCTCTTGTTTTGTACGTTTTTTCCACGTGTCTTGACATCCAATGTATTCCTGCAATGTTTGGTGGAGATCTGAGTATGTAGTTTTAGACCTTATCTGGAACCTCCTATCTGAAAATTTGAAAATTCTTCAAAAATTCGTCCAAAATCTTGATGTCTCCAATCTCTTGTTTTGTACGTTTTTTCCACGTGTCTCGACCTCCAATGGATCCCTGCAAAGTTTGGTGAAGATCTGAGTATGTCGTTTTTGACCTTATCTGGAACATCCTTTCTGAAAATTTGAAAATTCTTAAAAAATTCGTCGAAAATCTTGATGTCTCCAATCTCTTGTTTTGTACGTTTTTTCCACGTGTCTTGACATCCAATGGATCCCTGCAAAGTTTGGTGAAGATCTGAGTATGTCGTTTTTGACCTTATCTGGAACATCCTTTCTGAAAATTTGAAAATTCTTAAAAAATTCGTCGAAAATCTTGATGTCTCCAATCTCTTGTTTTGTACGTTTTTTCCACGTGTCTTGACATCCAATGCATCCCTGCAAAGTTTGGTGAAGATCTGAGTATGTAGTTTTTGACCTTATATTGAACCTCCCATCTGAAAATTTGAAAATTCTTAAAAAATTCGTCCAAAATCTTGATGACCCCAATCTCTTGTTTTGTACGTTTTTTCCACGTGTCTTGACATCCAAAGTATCCCTGCAAAGTTTGGTGAAGATCTGAGTATGTAGTTTTTGACCTTATATTGAACCTCCCATCTGAAAATTTGAAAATTCTTCAAAAATTCGTCCAAGATCTTGATGTCTCCAATCTCTTGTTTTGTACGTTTTTTCCACGTGTCTTGACATCCAATGTATTCCTGCAATGTTTGGTGGAGATCTGAGTATGTAGTTTTAGACCTTATCTGGAACCTCCTATCTGAAAATTTGAAAATTCTTCAAAAATTCGTCCAAAATCTTGATGTCTCCAATCTCTTGTTTTGTACGTTTTTTCCACGTGTCTCGACCTCCAATGGATCCCTGCAAAGTTTGGTGAAGATCTGAGTATGTCGTTTTTGACCTTATCTGGAACATCCTTTCTGAAAATTTGAAAATTCTCAAAAAATTCGTCCAAAATCTTGATGTCTCCAATCTCTTGTTTTGTACGTTTTTTCCACGTGTCTCGACCTCCAATGGATCCCTGCAAAGTTTGGTGAAGATCTGAGTATGTCGTTTTTGACCTTATCTGGAACATCCTTTCTGAAAATTTGAAAATTCTTAAAAAATTCGTCGAAAATCTTGATGTCTCCAATCTCTTGTTTTGTACGTTTTTTCCACGTGTCTTGACATCCAATGTATCCCTGCAAAGTTTGGTGAAGATCTGAGTATGTAGTTTTTGACCTTATATTGAACCTCCCATCTGAAAATTTGAAAATTCTTAAAAAATTCGTCCAAAATCTTGATGACCCCAATCTCTTGTTTTGTACGTTTTTTCCACGTGTCTTGACATCCAAAGTATCCCTGCAAAGTTTGGTGAAGATCTGAGTATGTAGTTTTTGACCTTATATTGAACCTCCCATCTGAAAATTTGAAAATTCTTAAAAAATTCGTCCAAAATCTTGATGTCTCCAATCTCTTGTTTTGTACGTTTTTTCCACGTGTCTTGACATCCAATGTATCCATGCAAAGTTTGGTGAAGATCTGAGTATGTCGTTTTTGACCTTATCTGGAACCTCCCATCTGAAAATTTGAAAATTCTTAAAAAATTCGTCGAAAAACTTGATGTCTCCAATCTTTTGTTTTGTACGTTTTTTCCACGTGTCTTGACATGCAAAGTATCCCTGCAACGTTTGGTGAAGATCTGAGTATGTAGTTTTTGACCTTATCTGGAACCTCCTATCTGAAAATTTGAAAATTCTTCAAAAATTCGTCGAAAATCTTGATGTCTCCAATCTCTTGTTTTGTACGTTTTTTCCACGTGTCTTGACATCCAATGTATTCCTGCAATGTTTGGTGGAGATCTGAGTATGTAGTTTTAGACCTTATCTGGAACCTCCTATCTGAAAATTTGAAAATTCTTCAAAAATTCGTCCAAAATCTTGATGTCTCCAATCTCTTGTTTTGTACGTTTTTTCCACGTGTCTCGACCTCCAATGGATCCCTGCAAAGTTTGGTGAAGATCTGAGTATGTCGTTTTTGACCTTATCTGGAACATCCTTTCTGAAAATTTGAAAATTCTTAAAAAATTCGTCGAAAATCTTGATGTCTCCAATCTCTTGTTTTGTACGTTTTTTCCACGTGTCTTGACATCCAATGTATCCCTGCAAAGTTTGATGAAGATCTGAGTATGTAGTTTTTGACCTTATATGGAACCTCCTATCTGAAAATTTGAAAATTCTTAAAAAATTCGTCCAAAATCTTGATGTCTCCAATCTCTTGTTTTGTACGTTTTTTCCACGTGTCTCGACCTCCAATGGATCCCTGCAAAGTTTGGTGAAGATCTGAGTATGTCGTTTTTGACCTTATCTGGAACCTCCCATCTGAAAATTTGAAAATTCTTAAAAAATTCGTCGAAAATCTTGATGTCTCCGATCTCTTGTTTTGTACGTTTTTTCCACGTGTCTTGACATGCAAAGTATTCCTGCAAAGTTTGGTGAAGATCTGAGTATGTAGTTTTTGACCTCATCTGGAACCTCCTATCTGAAAATTTGAAAATTCTTAAAAAATCCGTGCAAAATCTTGATGACCCCAATCTCTTGTTTTGTACGTTTTTTCCACGTGTCTTGACATCCAATGTATTCCTGCAATGTTTGGTGAAGATCTGAGTATGTAGTTTTTGACCTTATATGGAACCTCCTATCTGAAAATTTGAAAATTCTTAAAAAATTCGACCAAAATCTTGATGTTCCGAATCCTATGTTTTGTATGTTTTTTCCACGTGTCTTGACATCCAATGTATCCATGCAAAGTTTGGTGAAGATCTGAGTATGTAGTTTTTGACCTTATATTGAACCTCCCATCTGAAAATTTGAAAATTCTTAAAAAATTCGTCCAAAATCTTGATGACACCAATCTCTTGTTTTGTACGTTTTTTCCACGTGTCTTGACATCCAAAGTATCCCTGCAAAGTTTGGTGAAGATCTGAGTATGTAGTTTTTGACCTTATATGGAACCTCCTTTCTGAAAATTTGAGAATTCTTAAAAAATTCGTCCAAAATCTTGATGTCTCCAATCTCTTGTTTTGTACGTTTTTTCCACGTGTCTTGACATCCAATGTATCCCTGCAAAGTTTGGTGAAGATCTGAGTATGTAGTTTTTGACCTTATCTGGAACATCCTTTCTGAAAATTTGAAAATTGTTAAAAAATTCGTCCAAAATCTTGATGTCTCCAATCTCTTTTTTGTACGTTTTTTCCACGTGTCTTGACATCCAATGTATCCCTGCAAAGTTTGGTGAAGATCTGAGTATGTAGTTTTTGACCTTATCTGGAACCTCCCATCTGAAAATTTGAAAATTCTTAAAAAATTCGACCAAAATCTTGATGTCTCCAATCTTTTGTTTTGTACGTTTTTTCCACGTGTCTTGACACATAATGTATCCCTGCAGAGTTTGGTGAAGATCTGAGTATGTAGTTTTTGACCTTATATGGAACCTCCTATCTGAAAATTTGAAAATTCTTAAAAAATTCTTCCAAAATCTTGATGTCTCCAATCTCTTGTTTTGTACGTTTTTTCCACGTGTCTTGACATCCAATGTATCCCTGCAAAGTTTGGTGAAGATCTGAGTATGTAGTTTTTGACCTTATCTGGAACCTCCCATCTGAAAATTTGAAAATTCCTAAAAAATCCGTGCAAAATCTTGATGACCCCAATCTCTTGTTTTGTACGTTTTTTCCACGTGTCTTGACATCCAATGTATTCCTGCAATGTTTGGTGAAGATCTGAGTATGTAGTTTTTGACCTTATATGGAACCTCCTATCTGAAAATTTGAAAATTCTTAAAAAATTCGACCAAAATCTTGATGTTCCGAATCCTATGTTTTGTATGTTTTTTCCACGTGTCTTGACATCCAATGTATCCATGCAAAGTTTGGTGAAGATCTGAGTATGTAGTTTTTGACCTTATATTGAACCTCCCATCTGAAAATTTGAAAATTCTTAAAAAATTCGTCCAAAATCTTGATGACCCCAATCTCTTGTTTTGTACGTTTTTTCCACGTGTCTTGACATCCAAAGTATCCCTGCAAAGTTTGGTGAAGATCTGAGTATGTAGTTTTTGACCTTATATTGAACCTCCCATCTGAAAATTTGAAAATTCTTAAAAAATTCGTCCAAAATCTTGATGTCTCCAATCTCTTGTTTTGTACGTTTTTTCCACGTGTCTTGACATCCAATGTATCCATGCAAAGTTTGGTGAAGATCTGAGTATGTCGTTTTTGACCTTATCTGGAACCTCCCATCTGAAAATTTGAAAATTCTTAAAAAATTCGTCGAAAATCTTGATGTCTCCAATCTTTTGTTTTGTACGTTTTTTCCACGTGTCTTGACATGCAAAGTATCCCTGCAACGTTTGGTGAAGATCTGAGTATGTAGTTTTTGACCTTATCTGGAACCTCCTATCTGAAAATTTGAAAATTCTTCAAAAATTCGTCCAAAATCTTGATGTCTCCAATCTCTTGTTTTGTACGTTTTTTCCACGTGTCTCGACCTCCAATGGATCCCTGCAAAGTTTGGTGAAGATCTGAGAATGTCGTTTTTGACCTTATCTGGAACATCCTTTCTGAAAATTTGAAAATTGTTAAAAAATTCGTCCAAAATCTTGATGTCTCCAATCTCTTTTTTGTACGTTTTTTCCACGTGTCTTGACATCCAATGTATCCCTGCAAAGTTTGGTGAAGATCTGAGTATGTAGTTTTTGACCTTATCTGGAACCTCCCATCTGAAAATTTGAAAATTCTTAAAAAATTCGACCAAAATCTTGATGTCTCTAATTTTTTGTTTTGTACGTTTTTTCCACGTGTCTTGACACATAATGTATCCATGCAAAGTTTGGTGAAGATCTGAGTATGTAGTTTTTGACCTTATATGGAACCTCCTATCTGAAAATTTGAAAATTCTTAAAAAATTCGTCCAAAATTTTGATGTCTCCAATCTCTTGTTTTGTTCGTTTTTTCCACGTGTCTTGACATCCAATGTATCCCTGCAATGTTTGGTGAAGATCTGAGTATGTAGTTTTTGACCTTATATGGAACCTCCTATCTGAAAATTTGAAAATTCTTAAAAAATTCTACCAAAATCTTGATGTCTCCAATCTCTTGTTTTGTACGTTTTTTCCACGTGTCTTGACATCCAATGTATCCCTGCAAAGTTTGGTGAAGATCTGAGTATGTAGTTTTTGACCTTATATTGAACCTCCCATCTGAAAATTTGAAAATTCTTAAAAAATTCGTCCAAAATCTTGATGTCTCCAATCTCTTGTTTTGTACGTTTTTTCCACGTGTCTTGATATCCAATGTATCCCTGCAAAGTTTGGTGAAGATCTGAGCATGTAGTTTTTGACCTTATATGGAACCTCCTATCTGAAAATTTGAAAATTCTTAAAAAATTCGACCAAAATCTTGATGTTCCGAATCCTATGTTTTGTATGTTTTTTCCACGTGTCTTGACATGCAAAGTATTCCTGCAAAGTTTGGTGAAGATCTGAGTATGTAGTTTTTGACCTTATCTGGAACCTCCTATCTGAAAATTTGAAAATTCTTAAAAAATTCGTCGAAAATCTTGATGTCTCCGATCTCTTGTTTTGTACGTTTTTCCACGTGTCTTGACATGCAAAGTATTCCTGCAAAGTTTGGTGAAGATCTGAGTATGTAGTTTTTGACCTTATCTGGATCCTCCCATCTGAAAATTTGAAAATTCCTAAAAAATCCGTCCAAAATCTTGATGACCCCAATCTCTTGTTTTGTACGTTTTTTCCACGTGTCTTGACATCCAATGTATCCCTGCAATGTTTGGTGAAGATCTGAGTATGTCGTTTTTGACCTTATCTGGAACCTCCCATCTGAAAATTTGAAAATTCTTAAAAAATTCGTCGAAAATCTTGATGTCTCCAATCTTTTGTTTTGTACGTTTTTTCCACGTGTCTTGACATGCAAAGTATCCCTGCAACGTTTGGTGAAGATCTGAGTATGTAGTTTTTGACCTTATCTGGAACCTCCTATCTGAAAATTTGAAAATTCTTCAAAAATTCGTCGAAAATCTTGATGTCTCCAATCTCTTGTTTTGTACGTTTTTTCCACGTGTCTTGACATCCAATGTATTCCTGCAAAGTTTGGTGGAGATCTGAGTATGTAGTTTTAGACCTTATCTGGAACCTCCTATCTGAAAATTTGAAAATTCTTCAAAAATTCGTCGAAAATCTTGATGTCTCCAATCTCTTTTTTGTACGTTTTTTCCACGTGTCTTGACATCCAATGTATCCCTGCAAAGTTTGGTGAAGATCTGAGTATGTCGTTTTTGACCTTATCTGGAACATCCTTTCTGAAAATTTGAAAATTCTTAAAAAATTCGTCGAAAATCTTGATGTCTCCAATCTCTTGTTTTGTACGTTTTTTCCACGTGTCTTGACATCCAATGTATCCCTGCAAAGTTTGGTGAAGATCTGAGTATGTAGTTTTTGACCTTATATGGAACCTCCTATCTGAAAATTTGAAAATTCTTAAAAAATTCGTTCAAAATCTTGATGTCTCCAATCTCTTGTTTTGTACGTTTTTTCCACGTGTCTCGACCTCCAATGGATCCCTGCAAAGTTTGGTGAAGATCTGAGTATGTAGTTTTTGACCTTATCTGGAACCTCCCATCTGAAAATTTGAAAATTCTTAAAAAATTCGTCGAAAATCTTGATGTCTCCGATCTCTTGTTTTGTACGTTTTTTCCACGTGTCTTGACATGCAAAGTATTCCTGCAAAGTTTGGTGAAGATCTGAGTATGTAGTTTTTGACCTCATCTGGAACCTCCTATCTGAAAATTTGAAAATTCTTAAAAAATTCGTCCAAAATCTTGATGTCTCCAATCTCTTGTTTTGTACGTTTTTTCCACGTGTCTTGACATCCAATGTATCCCTGCAATGTTTGGTGAAGATCTGAGTATGTAGTTTTTGACCTTATCTGGAACCTCCCATCTGAAAATTTGAAAATTCCTAAAAAATCCGTCCAAAATCTTGATGACCCCAATCTCTTGTTTTGTACTTTTTTTCCACGTGTCTCGACCTCCAATGTATCCCTGCAAAGTTTGGTGAAGATCTGAGTATGTAGTTTTTGACCTTATATGGAACCTCCTATCTGAAAATTTGAAAATTCTTAAAAAATTCGTCCAAAATCTTGATGTCACCAATCCTATGTTTTGTATGTTTTTTCCACGTGTCTTGACATCCAATGTATCCATGCAAAGTTTGGTGAAGATCTGAGTATGTCGTTTTTGACCTTATCTGGAACCTCCCATCTGAAAATTTGAAAATTCTTAAAAAATTCGTCGAAAATCTTGATGTCTCCGATCTCTTGTTTTGTACGTTTTTTCCACGTGTCTTGACATGCAAAGTATTCCTGCAAAGTTTGGTGAAGATCTGAGTATGTAGTTTTTGACCTCATCTGGAACCTCCTATCTGAAAATTTGAAAATTCTTAAAAAATTCGTCCAAAATCTTGATGTCCCCAATCTCTTGTTTTGTACGTTTTTTCCACGTGTCTTGACATCCAATGTATCCCTGCAATGTTTGGTGAAGATCTGAGTATGTAGTTTTTGACCTTATCTGGAACCTCCCATCTGAAAATTTGAAAATTCCTAAAAAATCCGTCCAAAATCTTGATGACCCCAATCTCTTGTTTTGTACTTTTTTTCCACGTGTCTTGACATCCAATGTATCCCTGCAAAGTTTGGTGAAGATCTGAGTATGTAGTTTTTGACCTCATCTGGAACTTCCTATCTGAAAATTTGAAAATTCTTAAAAAATTCGTCCAAAATCTTGATGTCTCCAATCTCTTGTTTTGTACGTTTTTTCCACGTGTCTTGACATCCAATGTATCCCTGCAATGTTTGGTGAAGATCTGAGTATGTAGTTTTTGACCTTATATGGAACCTCCTATCTGAAAATTTGAAAATTCTTAAAAAATTCGTCCAAAATTTTGATGTCTCCAATCTCTTGTTTTGTACGTTTTTTCCACGTGTCTTGACATCCAATGTATCCCTGCAATGTTTGGTGAAGATCTGAGTATGTAGTTTTTGACCTTATATGGAACCTCCTATCTGAAAATTTGAAAATTCTTAAAAAATTCGACCAAAATCTTGATGTCTCCAATCTCTTGTTTTGTACGTTTTTTCCACGTGTCTTGACATCCAATGTATCCCTGCAAAGTTTGGTGAAGATCTGAGTATGTAGTTTTTGACCTTATATTGAACCTCCCATCTGAAAATTTGAAAATTCTTAAAAAATTCGTCCAAAATCTTGATGTCTCCAATCTCTTGTTTTGTACGTTTTTTCCACGTGTCTTGATATCCAATGTATCCCTGCAAAGTTTGGTGAAGATCTGAGTATGTAGTTTTTGACCTTATATGGAACCTCCTATCTGAAAATTTGAAAATTCTTAAAAAATTCGACCAAAATCTTGATGTTCCGAATCCTATGTTTTGTATGTTTTTTCCACGTGTCTTGACATGCAAAGTATTCCTGCAAAGTTTGGTGAAGATCTGAGTATGTAGTTTTTGACCTTATCTGGAACCTCCTATCTGAAAATTTGAAAATTCTTAAAAAATTCGTCGAAAATCTTGATGTCTCCGATCTCTTGTTTTGTACGTTTTTTCCACGTGTCTTGACATGCAAAGTATTCCTGCAAAGTTTGGTGAAGATCTGAGTATGTAGTTTTTGACCTTATCTGGATCCTCCCATCTGAAAATTTGAAAATTCCTAAAAAATCCGTCCAAAATCTTGATGACCCCAATCTCTTGTTTTGTACGTTTTTTCCACGTGTCTTGACATCCAATGTATCCCTGCAATGTTTGGTGAAGATCTGAGTATGTCGTTTTTGACCTTATCTGGAACCTCCCATCTGAAAATTTGAAAATTCTTAAAAAATTCGTCGAAAATCTTGATGTCTCCAATCTTTTGTTTTGTACGTTTTTTCCACGTGTCTTGACATGCAAAGTATCCCTGCAACGTTTGGTGAAGATCTGAGTATGTAGTTTTTGACCTTATCTGGAACCTCCTATCTGAAAATTTGAAAATTCTTCAAAAATTCGTCGAAAATCTTGATGTCTCCAATCTCTTGTTTTGTACGTTTTTTCCACGTGTCTTGACATCCAATGTATTCCTGCAATGTTTGGTGGAGATCTGAGTATGTAGTTTTAGACCTTATCTGGAACCTCCTATCTGAAAATTTGAAAATTCTTCAAAAATTCGTCGAAAATCTTGATGTCTCCAATCTCTTTTTTGTACGTTTTTTCCACGTGTCTTGACATCCAATGTATCCCTGCAAAGTTTGGTGAAGATCTGAGTATGTCGTTTTTGACCTTATCTGGAACATCCTTTCTGAAAATTTGAAAATTCTTAAAAAATTCGTCGAAAATCTTGATGTCTCCAATCTCTTGTTTTGTACGTTTTTTCCACGTGTCTTGACATCCAATGTATCCCTGCAAAGTTTGGTGAAGATCTGAGTATGTAGTTTTTGACCTTATATGGAACCTCCTATCTGAAAATTTGAAAATTCTTAAAAAATTCGTTCAAAATCTTGATGTCTCCAATCTCTTGTTTTGTACGTTTTTTCCACGTGTCTCGACCTCCAATGGATCCCTGCAAAGTTTGGTGAAGATCTGAGTATGTCGTTTTTGACCTTATCTGGAACCTCCCATCTGAAAATTTGAAAATTCTTAAAAAATTCGTCGAAAATCTTGATGTCTCCGATCTCTTGTTTTGTACGTTTTTTCCACGTGTCTTGACATGCAAAGTATTCCTGCAAAGTTTGGTGAAGATCTGAGTATGTAGTTTTTGACCTCATCTGGAACCTCCTATCTGAAAATTTGAAAATTCTTAAAAAATTCGTCCAAAATCTTGATGTCTCCAATCTCTTGTTTTGTACGTTTTTTCCACGTGTCTTGACATCCAATGTATCCCTGCAATGTTTGGTGAAGATCTGAGTATGTAGTTTTTGACCTTATCTGGAACCTCCCATCTGAAAATTTGAAAATTCCTAAAAAATCCGTCCAAAATCTTGATGACCCCAATCTCTTGTTTTGTACTTTTTTTCCACGTGTCTCGACCTCCAATGTATCCCTGCAAAGTTTGGTGAAGATCTGAGTATGTAGTTTTTGACCTTATATGGAACCTCCTATCTGAAAATTTGAAAATTCTTAAAAAATTCGTCCAAAATCTTGATGTCACCAATCCTATGTTTTGTATGTTTTTTCCACGTGTCTTGACATCCAATGTATCCATGCAAAGTTTGGTGAAGATCTGAGTATGTCGTTTTTGACCTTATCTGGAACCTCCCATCTGAAAATTTGAAAATTCTTAAAAAATTCGTCGAAAATCTTGATGTCTCCGATCTCTTGTTTTGTACGTTTTTTCCACGTGTCTTGACATGCAAAGTATTCCTGCAAAGTTTGGTGAAGATCTGAGTATGTAGTTTTTGACCTCATCTGGAACCTCCTATCTGAAAATTTGAAAATTCTTAAAAAATTCGTCCAAAATCTTGATGTCTCCAATCTCTTGTTTTGTACGTTTTTTCCACGTGTCTTGACATCCAATGTATCCCTGCAATGTTTGGTGAAGATCTGAGTATGTAGTTTTTGACCTTATCTGGAACCTCCCATCTGAAAATTTGAAAATTCCTAAAAAATCCGTCCAAAATCTTGATGACCCCAATCTCTTGTTTTGTACTTTTTTTCCACGTGTCTTGACATCCAATGTATCCCTGCAAAGTTTGGTGAAGATCTGAGTATGTAGTTTTTGATCTTATCTGGAACTTCCTATCTGAAAATTTGAAAATTCTTAAAAAATTCGTCCAAAATCTTGATGTCTCCAATCTCTTGTTTTGTACGTTTATTCCACGTGTCTTGATATCCAATGTATCCCTGCAAAGTTTGGTGAAGATCTGAGTATGTTGTTTTTGACCTTATCTGGAACATCCTTTCTGAAAATTTGAAAATTGTTAAAAAATTCGTCCAAAATCTTGATGTCTCCTATCTCTTGTTTTGTACGTTTTTTCCACGTGTCTTGACATCCAATGTATCCCTGCAAAGTTTGGTGAAGATCTGAGTATGTAGTTTTTGACCTTATCTGGAACCTCCCATCTGAAAATTTGAAAATTCTTAAAAAATTCGACCAATATCTTGATGTCTCCAATCTCTTGTTTTGTACGTTTTTTCCACGTGTCTTGACACATAATGTATCCATGCAAAGTTTGGTGAAGATCTGAGTATGTAGTTTTTGACCTTATATGGAACCTCCTATCTGAAAATTTAAAAATTCTTAAAAAATTCGTCCAAAATCTTGATGTCTCCAATCTCTTGTTTTGTACGTTTTTTCCACGTGTCTTGACATCCAATGTATCCCTGCAAAGTTTGGTGAAGATCTGAGTATGTAGTTTTTGACCTTATCTGGAACCTCCCATCTGAAAATTTGAAAATTCTTAAAAAATTCGACCAAAATCTTGATGTCTCCAATCTTTTGTTTTGTACGTTTTTTCCACGTGTCTTGACACATAATGTATCCATGCAAAGTTTGGTGAAGATCTGAGTATGTAGTTTTTGACCTTATATGGAACCTCCTATCTGAAAATTTGAAAATTCTTAAAAAATTCTTCCAAAATCTTGATGTCTCCAATCTCTTGTTTTGTACGTTTTTTCCAAGTGTCTTGACATCCAATGTATCCCTGCAAAGTTTGGTGAAGATCTGAGTATGTAGTTTTTGACCTTATCTGGAACCTCCCATCTGAAAATTTGAAAATTCCTAAAAAATCCGTGCAAAATCTTGATGACCCCAATCTCTTGTTTTGTACGTTTTTTCCACGTGTCTTGACATCCAATGTATCCATGCAAAGTTTGGTGAAGATCTGAGTATGTCGTTTTTGACCTTATCTGGAACCTCCCATCTGAAAATTTGAAAATTCTTAAAAAATTCGTCGAAAATCTTGATGTCTCCAATCTTTTGTTTTGTACGTTTTTTCCACGTGTCTTGACATGCAAAGTATCCCTGCAACGTTTGGTGAAGATCTGAGTATGTAGTTTTTGACCTTATCTGGAACCTCCCATCTGAAAATTTGAAAATTCCTAAAAAATCCGTCCAAAATCTTGATGACCCCAATCTCTTGTTTTGTACGTTTTTTCCACGTGTCTTGACATCCAATGTATCCCTGCAAAGTTTGGTGAAGATCTGAGTATGTAGTTTTTGACCTTATCTGGAACCTCCTATCTGAAAATTTGAAAATTCTTAAAAAATTCGTCCAAAATCTTGATGTCTCCAATCTCTTGTTTTGTACGTTTTTTCCACGTGTCTTGATATCCAATGTATCCCTGCAAAGTTTGGTGAAGATCTGAGTATGTCGTTTTTGACCTTATCTGGAACATCCTTTCTGAAAATTTGAAAATTGTTAAAAAATTCGTCCAAAATCTTGATGTCTCCTATCTCTTGTTTTGTACGTTTTTTCCACGTGTCTTGACATCCAATGTATCCATGCAAAGTTTGGTGAAGATCTGAGTATGTAGTTTTTGACCTTATATTGAACCTCCCATCTGAAAATTTGAAAATTCTAAAAAAATTCGTCCAAAATCTTGATGACCCCAATCTCTTGTTTTGTACGTTTTTTCCACGTGTCTTGACATCCAAAGTATCCCTGCAAAGTTTGGTGAAGATCTGAGTATGTAGTTTTTGACCTTATATGGAACCTCCTATCTGAAAATTTGAAAATTCTTAAAAAATTTGACCAAAATCTTGATGTCCCCAATCCTATGTTTTGTATGTTTTTTCCACGTGTCTTGACATCCAATGTATCCCTGCAGAGTTTGGTGAAGATCTGAGTATGTAGTTTTTGACCTTATCTGGAACCTCCCATTTGAAAATTTGAAAATTCTTAAAAAATTCGTCGAAAATCTTGATGTCTCCAATCTCTTGTTTTGTACGTTTTTTCCACGTGTCTTGACATGCAAAGTATCCCTGCAACGTTTGGTGAAGATCTGAGTATGTAGTTTTTGACCTTATCTGGAACCTCCTATCTGAAAATTTGAAAATTCTTAAAAAATTCGTCCAAAATCTTGATGTCTCCAATCTCTTGTTTTGTACGTTTTTTCCACGTGTCTTGACATCCAATGTATCCCTGCAATGTTTGGTGAAGATCTGAGTATGTAGTTTTTGACCTTATATGGAACCTCCTATCTGAAAATTTGAAAATTCTTAAAAAATTCGTCCAAAATCTTGATGTCTCCCATCTCTTGTTTTGTACGTTCTTTCCACGTGTCTTGACATCCAATGTATCCCTGCAATGTTTGGTGAAGATCTGAGTATGTAGTTTTTGACCTTATATGGAACCTCCTATCTGAAAATTTGAAAATTCTTAAAAAAATTTAACAAAATCTTGATGTCCCCAATCCTATGTTTTGTATGTTTTTTCCACGTGTCTTGACATACAATGTATCCCTGCAGAGTTTGGTGAAGATCTGAGTATGTAGTTTTTGACCTTATCTGGAACCTCCCATCTGAAAATTTGAAAATTCCTAAAAAATCCGTCCAAAATTTTGTTGACCCCAATCTCTTGTTTTGTACGTTTTTTCCACGTGTCTTGACATCCAATGTATCCCTGCAAAGTTTGGTGAAGATCTGAGTATGTAGTTTTTGACCTTATCTGGAACCGCATTTCTGAAAATTTGAAAATTCTTAAAAAAATCGTCCAAAATCTTGATGTCTCCAATCTCTTGTTTTGTACGTTTTTTCCACGTATCTTGACATCCAATGTATCCCTGCAAAGTTTGGTGAAGATCTGAGTATGTAGTTTTTGACCTTATCTGGAACCTCCTATCTGAAAATTTGAAAATTCTTAAAAAATTCGTCCAAAATCTTGATGTCTCCAATCTCTTGTTTTGTACGTTTTTTCCACGTGTCTTGATATCCAATGTATCCCTGCAAAGTTTGGTGAAGATCTGAGTACGTCGTTTTTGACCTTATCTGGAACATCCTTTCTGAAAATTTGAAAATTGTTAAAAAATTCGTCCAAAATCTTGATGTCTCCTATCTCTTGTTTTGTACGTTTTTTCCACGTGTCTTGACATCCAATGTATCCCTGCAAAGTTTGGTGAAGATCTGAGTATGTAGTTTTTGACCTTATCTGGAACCTCCCATCTGAAAATTTGAAAATTCTTAAAAAATTCGACCAAAATCTTGATGTCTCCAATCTCTTGTTTTGTACGTTTTTTCCACGTGTCTTGACACATAATGTATCCATGCAAAGTTTGGTGAAGATCTGAGTATGTAGTTTTTGACCTTATATGGAACCTCCTATCTGAAAATTTGAAAATTCTTAAAAAATTTGACCAAAATCTTGATGTCCCCAATCCTATGTTTTGTATGTTTTTTCCACGTGTCTTGACATCCAATGTATCCATGCAAAGTTTGGTGAAGATCTGAGTATGTAGTTTTTGACCTTATCTGGAACCTCCCATCTGAAAATTTGAAAATTCTTAAAAAATTCGTCGAAAATCTTGATGTCTCCAATCTCTTGTTTTGTACGTTTTTTCCACGTGTCTTGACATGCAAAGTATCCCTGCAACGTTTGGTGAAGATCTGAGTATGTAGTTTTTGACCTTATCTGGAACCTCCTATCTGAAAATTTGAAAATTCTTAAAAAATTCGTCCAAAATCTTGATGTCTCCAATCTCTTGTTTTGTACGTTTTTTCCACGTGTCTTGACATCCAATGTATCCCTGCAATGTTTGGTGAAGATCTGAGTATGTAGTTTTTGACCTTATATGGAGCCTCCTATCTGAAAATTTGAAAATTCTTAAAAAATTCGTCCAAAATCTTGATGTCTCCAATCTCTTGTTTTGTACGTTCTTTCCACGTGTCTTGACATGCAAAGTATCCCTCCAACGTTTGGTGAAGATCTGAGTATGTAGTTTTTGACCTTATCTGGAACCTCCCATCTGAAAATTTGAAAATTCCTAAAAAATCCGTCCAAAATCTTGATGACCCCAATCTCTTGTTTTGTACGTTTTTTCCACGTGTCTTGACATCCAATGTATCCCTGCAAAGTTTGGTGAAGATCTGAGTATGTAGTTTTTGACCTTATCTGGAACCTCCTATCTGAAAATTTGAAAATTCTTAAAAAATTCGTCCAAAATCTTGATGTCTCCAATCTCTTGTTTTGTACGTTTTTTCCACGTGTCTTGATATCCAATGTATCCCTGCAAAGTTTGGTGAAGATCTGAGTATGTCGTTTTTGACCTTATCTGGAACATCCTTTCTGAAAATTTGAAAATTGTTAAAAAATTCGTCCAAAATCTTGATGTCTCCTATCTCTTGTTTTGTACGTTTTTTCCACGTGTCTTGACATCCAATGTATCCCTGCAAAGTTTGGTGAAGATCTGAGTATGTAGTTTTTGACCTTATCTGGAACCTCCCATCTGAAAATTTGAAAATTCTTAAAAAATTCGACCAAAATCTTGATGTCTCCAATCTCTTCTTTTGTACGTTTTTTCCACGTGTCTTGACACATAATGTATCCATGCAAAGTTTGGTGAAGATCTGAGTATGTAGTTTTTGACCTTATATGGAACCTCCTATCTGAAAATTTGAAAATTCTTAAAAAAATTTAACAAAATCTTGATGTCCCCAATCCTATGTTTTGTATGTTTTTTCCACGTGTCTTGACATACAATGTATCCCTGCAGAGTTTGGTGAAGATCTGAGTATGTAGTTTTTGACCTTATCTGGAACCTCCCATCTGAAAATTTGAAAATTCCTAAAAAATCCGTCCAAAATATTGTTGACCCCAATCTCTTGTTTTGTACGTTTTTTCCACGTGTCTTGACATCCAATGTATCCCTGCAAAGTTTGGTGAAGATCTGAGTATGTAGTTTTTGACCTTATCTGGAACCGCATTTCTGAAAATTTGAAAATTCTTAAAAAAATCGTCCAAAATCTTGATGTCTCCAATCTCTTGTTTTGTACGTTTTTTCCACGTGTCTTGACATCCAATGTATCCCTGCAAAGTTTGGTGAAGATCTGAGTGTAGTTTTTGACCTTATCTGGAACCTCCTATCTGAAAATTTGAAAATTCTTAAAAAATTCGTCCAAAATCTTGATGTCTCCAATCTCTTGTTTTGTACGTTTTTTCCACGTGTCTTGATATCCAATGTATCCCTGCAAAGTTTGGTGAAGATCTGAGTACGTCGTTTTTGACCTTATCTGGAACATCCTTTCTGAAAATTTGAAAATTGTTAAAAAATTCGTCCAAAATCTTGATGTCTCCTATCTCTTGTTTTGTACGTTTTTTCCACGTGTCTTGACATCCAATGTATCCTTGCAAAGTTTGGTGAAGATCTGAGTATGTAGTTTTTGACCTTATCTGGAACCTCCCATCTGAAAATTTGAAAATTCTTAAAAAATTCGACCAAAATCTTGATGTCTCCAATCTCTTGTTTTGTACGTTTTTTCCACGTGTCTTGACACATAATGTATCCATGCAAAGTTTGGTGAAGATCTGAGTATGTAGTTTTTGACCTTATATGGAACCTCCTATCTGAAAATTTGAAAATTCTTAAAAAATTTGACCAAAATCTTGATGTCCCCAATCCTATGTTTTGTATGTTTTTTCCACGTGTCTTGACATCCAATGTATCCATGCAAAGTTTGGTGAAGATCTGAGTATGTAGTTTTTGACCTTATCTGGAACCTCCCATCTGAAAATTTGAAAATTCTTAAAAAATTCGTCGAAAATCTTGATGTCTCCAATCTCTTGTTTTGTACGTTTTTTCCACGTGTCTTGACATGCAAAGTATCCCTGCAACGTTTGGTGAAGATCTGAGTATGTAGTTTTTGACCTTATCTGGAACCTCCTATCTGAAAATTTGAAAATTCTTAAAAAATTCGTCCAAAATCTTGATGTCTCCAATCTCTTGTTTTGTACGTTTTTTCCACGTGTCTTGACATCCAATGTATCCCTGCAATGTTTGGTGAAGATCTGAGTATGTAGTTTTTGACCTTATATGGAGCCTCCTATCTGAAAATTTGAAAATTCTTAAAAAATTCGTCCAAAATCTTGATGTCTCCAATCTCTTGTTTTGTACGTTCTTTCCACGTGTCTTGACATCCAATGTATCCCTGCAATGTTTGGTGAAGATCTGAGTATGTAGTTTTTGACCTTATATGGAACCTCCTATCTGAAAATTTGAAAATTCTTAAAAGAATTTAACAAAATCTTGATGTCCCCAATCCTATGTTTTGTATGTTTTTTCCACGTGTCTTGACATACAATGTATCCCTGCAGAGTTTGGTGAAGATCTGAGTATGTAGTTTTTGACCTTATCTGGAACCTCCCATCTGAAAATTAGAAAATTCCTAAAAAATCCGTCCAAAATCTTGTTGACCCGAATCTCTTGTTTTGTACGTTTTTTCCACGTGTCTTGACATCCAATGTATCCCTGCAAAGTTTGGTGAAGATCTGAGTATGTAGTTTTTGACCTTATCTGGAACCGCATTTCTGAAAATTTGAAAATTTTTAAAAAAATCGTCCAAAATCTTGATGTCTCCAATCTCTTGTTTTGTACGTTTTTTCCACGTGTCTTGACATCCAATGTATCCCTGCAAAGTTTGGTGAAGATCTGAGTATGTAGTTTTTGACCTTATATGGAACCTCCTATCTGAAAATTTGAAAATTCTTAAAAAATTCGTCCAAAATCTTGATGTCTCCAATCTCTTGTTTTGTACGTTTTTTCCACGTGTCTCGACCTCCAATGGATCCCTGCAAAGTTTGGTGAAGATCTGAGTATGTCGTTTTTGACCTTATCTGGAACCTCCCATCTGAAAATTTGAAAATTCTTAAAAAATTCGTCGAAAATCTTGATGTCTCCAATCTTTTGTTTTGTACGTTTTTTCCACGTGTCTTGACATGCAAAGTATCCCTCCAACGTTTGGTGAAGATCTGAGTATGTAGTTTTTGACCTTATCTGGAACCTCCCATCTGAAAATTTGAAAATTCCTAAAAAATCCGTCCAAAATCTTGATGACCCCAATCTCTTGTTTTGTACGTTTTTTCCACGTGTCTTGACATCCAATGTATCCCTGCAAAGTTTGGTGAAGATCTGAGTATGTAGTTTTTGACCTTATCTGGAACCTCCTATCTGAAAATTTGAAAATTCTTAAAAAATTCGTCCAAAATCTTGATGTCTCCAATCTCTTGTTTTGTACGTTTTTTCCACGTGTCTTGATATCCAATGTATCCCTGCAAAGTTTGGTGAAGATCTGAGTATGTCGTTTTTGACCTTATCTGGAACATCCTTTCTGAAAATTTGAAAATTGTTAAAAAATTCGTCCAAAATCTTGATGTCTCCTATCTCTTGTTTTGTACGTTTTTTCCACGTGTCTTGACATCCAATGTATCCCTGCAAAGTTTGGTGAAGATCTGAGTATGTAGTTTTTGACCTTATCTGGAACCTCCCATCTGAAAATTTGAAAATTCTTAAAAAATTCGATCAAAATCTTGATGTCTCCAATCTCTTCTTTTGTACGTTTTTTCCACGTGTCTTGACACATAATGTATCCATGCAAAGTTTGGTGAAGATCTGAGTATGTAGTTTTTGACCTTATATGGAACCTCCTATCTGAAAATTTGAAAATTCTTAAAAAAATTTAACAAAATCTTGATGTCCCCAATCCTATGTTTTGTATGTTTTTTCCACGTGTCTTGACATACAATGTATCCCTGCAGAGTTTGTTGAAGATCTGAGTATGTAGTTTTTGACCTTATCTGGAACCTCCCATCTGAAAATTTGAAAATTCCTAAAAAATCCGTCCAAAATATTGTTGACCCCAATCTCTTGTTTTGTACGTTTTTTCCACGTGTCTTGACATCCAATGTATCCCTGCAAAGTTTGGTGAAGATCTGAGTATGTAGTTTTTGACCTTATCTGGAACCGCATTTCTGAAAATTTGAAAATTCTTAAAAAAATCGTCCAAAATCTTGATGTCTCCAATCTCTTGTTTTGTACGTTTTTTCCACGTGTCTTGACATCCAATGTATCCCTGCAAAGTTTGGTGAAGATCTGAGTGTAGTTTTTGACCTTATCTGGAACCTCCTATCTGAAAATTTGAAAATTCTTAAAAAATTCGTCCAAAATCTTGATGTCTCCAATCTCTTGTTTTGTACGTTTTTTCCACGTGTCTTGATATCCAATGTATCCCTGCAAAGTTTGGTGAAGATCTGAGTACGTCGTTTTAGACCTTATCTGGAACATCCTTTCTGAAAATTTGAAAATTGTTAAAAAATTCGTCCAAAATCTTGATGTCTCCTATCTCTTGTTTTGTACGTTTTTTCCACGTGTCTTGACATCCAATGTATCCTTGCAAAGTTTGGTGAAGATCTGAGTATGTAGTTTTTGACCTTATCTGGAACCTCCCATCTGAAAATTTGAAAATTCTTAAAAAATTCGACCAAAATCTTGATGTCTCCAATCTCTTGTTTTGTACGTTTTTTCCACGTGTCTTGACACATAATGTATCCATGCAAAGTTTGGTGAAGATCTGAGTATGTAGTTTTTGACCTTATATGGAACCTCCTATCTGAAAATTTGAAAATTCTTAAAAAATTTGACCAAAATCTTGATGTCCCCAATCCTATGTTTTGTATGTTTTTTCCACGTGTCTTGACATCCAATGTATCCATGCAAAGTTTGGTGAAGATCTGAGTATGTAGTTTTTGACCTTATCTGGAACCTCCCATCTGAAAATTTGAAAATTCTTAAAAAATTCGTCGAAAATCTTGATGTCTCCAATCTCTTGTTTTGTACGTTTTTTCCACGTGTCTTGACATGCAAAGTATCCCTGCAACGTTTGGTGAAGATCTGAGTATGTAGTTTTTGACCTTATCTGGAACCTCCTATCTGAAAATTTGAAAATTCTTAAAAAATTCGTCCAAAATCTTGATGTCTCCAATCTCTTGTTTTGTACGTTTTTTCCACGTGTCTTGACATCCAATGTATCCCTGCAATGTTTGGTGAAGATCTGAGTATGTAGTTTTTGACCTTATATGGAGCCTCCTATCTGAAAATTTGAAAATTCTTAAAAAATTCGTCCAAAATCTTGATGTCTCCAATCTCTTGTTTTGTACGTTCTTTCCACGTGTCTTGACATCCAATGTATCCCTGCAATGTTTGGTGAAGATCTGAGTATGTAGTTTTTGACCTTATATGGAACCTCCTATCTGAAAATTTGAAAATTCTTAAAAGAATTTAACAAAATCTTGATGTCCCCAATCCTATGTTTTGTATGTTTTTTCCACGTGTCTTGACATACAATGTATCCCTGCAGAGTTTGGTGAAGATCTGAGTATGTAGTTTTTGACCTTATCTGGAACCTCCCATCTGAAAATTAGAAAATTCCTAAAAAATCCGTCCAAAATCTTGTTGACCCGAATCTCTTGTTTTGTACGTTTTTTCCACGTGTCTTGACATCCAATGTATCCCTGCAAAGTTTGGTGAAGATCTGAGTATGTAGTTTTTGACCTTATCTGGAACCGCATTTCTGAAAATTTGAAAATTTTTAAAAAAATCGTCCAAAATCTTGATGTCTCCAATCTCTTGTTTTGTACGTTTTTTCCACGTGTCTTGACATCCAATGTATCCCTGCAAAGTTTGGTGAAGATCTGAGTAAGTAGTTTTTGACCTTATATGGAACCTCCTATCTGAAAATTTGAAAATTCTTAAAAAATTCGTCCAAAATCTTGATGTCTCCAATCTCTTGTTTTGTACGTTTTTTCCACGTGTCTCGACCTCCAATGGATCCCTGCAAAGTTTGGTGAAGATCTGAGTATGTCGTTTTTGACCTTATCTGGAACCTCCCATCTGAAAATTTGAAAATTCTTAAAAAATTCGTCGAAAATCTTGATGTCTCCGATCTCTTGTTTTGTACGTTTTTTCCACGTGTCTTGACATGCAAAGTATTCCTGCAAAGTTTGGTGAAGATCTGAGTATGTAGTTTTTGACCTTATCTGGAACCTCCTATCTGAAAATTTGAAAATTCTTAAAAAATTCGTCCAAAATCTTGATGTCTCCAATCTCTTGTTTTGTACGTTTTTTCCACGTGTCTTGATATCCAATGTATCCCTGCAAAGTTTGGTGAAGATCTGAGTATGTCGTTTTTGACCTTATCTGGAACATCCTTTCTGAAAATTTGAAAATTGTTAAAAAATTCGTCCAAAATCTTGATGTCTCCTATCTCTTGTTTTGTACGTTTTTTCCACGTGTCTTGACATCCAATGTATCCCTGCAAAGTTTGGTGAAGATCTGAGTATGTAGTTTTTGACCTTATCTGGAACCTCCCATCTGAAAATTTGAAAATTCTTAAAAAATTCGACCAAAATCTTGATGTCTCCAATCTCTTGTTTTGTACGTTTTTTTCCACGTGTCTTGACACATAATGTATCCATGCAAAGTTTGGTGAAGATCTGAGTATGTAGTTTTTGACCTTATATGGAACCTCCTATCTGAAAATTTGAAAATTCTTAAAAAATTCGTCCAAAATCTTGATGTCTCCAATCTCTTGTTTTGTACGTTTTTTCCACGTGTCTTGACATCCAATGTATCCCTGCAAAGTTTGGTGAAGATCTGAGTATGTAGTTTTTGACCTTATCTGGAACCTCCCATCTGAAAATTTGAAAATTCCTAAAAAATCCGTCCAAAAACTTGATGACCACAATCTCTTGTTTTGTACGTTTTTTCCACGTGTCTTGACATTCAATGTATCCCTGCAAAGTTTGGTGAAGATCTGAGTATGTAGTTTTTGACCTTATATGGAACCTCCTTTCTGAAAATTTGAAAATTCTTAAAAAATTCGTCCAAAATCTTGAAGACCCCAATCTCTTGTTTTGTACGTTTTTTCCACGTGTCTTGACATCCAATGTATCCCTGCAAAGTTTGGTGAAGATCTGAGTATGTAGTTTTTGACCTTATATGGAACCTCCTTTCTGAAAATTTGAGAATTCTTAAAAAATTCGTCCAAAATCTTGATGTCTCCAATCTCTTGTTTTGTACGTTTTTTCCACGTGTCTTGACATCCAATGTATCCATGCAAAGTTTGGTGAAGATCTGAGTATGTCGTTTTTGACCTTATCTGGAACCTCCCATCCGAAAATTTGAAAATTCTTAAAAAATTCGTCGAAAATCTTGATGTCTCCAATCTCTTGTTTTGTACGTTTTTTCCACGTGTCTTGACATGCAAAGTATCCCTGCAACGTTTGGTGAAGATCTGAGTATGTAGTTTTTGACCTTATCTGGAACCTCCTATCTGAAAATTTGAAAATTCTTCAAAAATTCGTCGAAAATCTTGATGTCTCCAATCTCTTGTTTTGTACGTTTTTTCCACGTGTCTCGACCTCCAATGTATCCCTGCAAAGTTAGTGAAGATCTGAGTATGACGTTTTTGACCTTATCTGGAACATCCTTTCTGAAAATTTGAAAATTCTTAAAAAAATCGTCGAAAATCTTGATGTCTCCAATCTCTTGTTTTGTACGTTTTTTCCACGTTTCTTGACATCCAATGTATCCCTGCAAAGTTTGGTGAAGATCTGAGTATGTAGTTTTTGACCTTATATGGAACCTCCTTTCTGAAAATTTGAAAATTCTCAAAAAATTCGTCCATAATCTTGATGTCTCCAATCTCTTGTTTTGTACGTTTTTTCCACGTGTCTTGACATCCAATGTATCCCTGCAAAGTTTGGTGAAGATCTGAGCATGTAGTTTTTGACCTTATATGGAACCTCCTATCTGAAAATTTGAAAATTCTTAAAAAATTCGTCGAAAATCTTGATGTCACCAATCCTATGTTTTGTATGTTTTTTCCACGTGTCTTGACATCCAATGTATCCATGCAAAGTTTGGTGAAGATCTGAGTATGTCGTTTTTGACCTTATCTGGAACCTCCCATCTGAAAATTTGAAAATTCTTAAAAAATTCGTCGAAAATCTTGATGTCTCCGATCTCTTGTTTTGTACGTTTTTTCCACGTGTCTTGACATGCAAAGTATTCCTGCAAAGTTTGGTGAAGATCTGAGTATGTAGTTTTTGACCTCATCTGGAACCTCCTATCTGAAAATTTGAAAATTCTTAAAAAATTCGTCCAAAATCTTGATGTCTCCAATCTCTTGTTTTGTACGTTTTTTCCACGTGTCTTGACATCCAATGTATCCCTGCAATGTTTGGTGAAGATCTGAGTATGTAGTTTTTGACCTTATCTGGAACCTCCCATCTGAAAATTTGAAAATTCCTAAAAAATCCGTCCAAAATCTTGATGACCCCAATCTCTTGTTTTGTACGTTTTTTCCACGTGTCTTGACATCCAATGTATCCCTGCAAAGTTTGGTGAAGATCTGAGTATGTAGTTTTTGACCTTATCTGGAACCTCCTATCTGAAAATTTGAAAATTCTTAAAAAATTCGTCCAAAATCTTGATGTCTCCAATCTCTTGTTTTGTACGTTTTTTCCACGTGTCTTGATATCCAATGTATCCCTGCAAAGTTTGGTGAAGATCTGAGTATGTCGTTTTTGACCTTATCTGGAACATCCTTTCTGAAAATTTGAAAATTCTTAAAAAATTCGACCAAAATCTTGATGTTCCGAATCCTATGTTTTGTATGTTTTTTCCACGTGTCTTGACATCCAATGTATCCATGCAAAGTTTGGTGAAGATCTGAGTATGTAGTTTTTGACCTTATATTGAACCTCCCATCTGAAAATTTGAAAATTCTTAAAAAATTCGTCCAAAATCTTGATGACCCCAATCTCTTGTTTTGTACGTTTTTTCCACGTGTCTTGACATCCAAAGTATCCCTGCAAAGTTTGGTGAAGATCTGAGCATGTAGTTTTTGACCTTATATGGAACCTCCTTTCTGAAAATTTCAGAATTCTTAAAAAATTCGTCCAAAATCTTGATGTCTCCAATCTCTTGTTTTGTACGTTTTTTCCACGTGTCTTGACATCCAATGTATCCATGCAAAGTTTGGTGAAGATCTGAGTATGTCGTTTTTGACCTTATCTGGAACCTCCCATCTGAAAATTTGAAAATTCTTAAAAAATTCGTCGAAAATCTTGATGTCTCCAATCTTTTGTTTTGTACGTTTTTTCCACGTGTCTTGACATGCAAAGTATCCCTGCAACGTTTGGTGAAGATCTGAGTATGTAGTTTTTGACCTTATCTGGAACCTCCTATCTGAAAATTTGAAAATTCTTCAAAAATTCGTCGAAAATCTTGATGTCTCCAATCTCTTGTTTTGTACGTTTTTTCCACGTGTCTTGACATCCAATGTATTCCTGCAATGTTTGGTGGAGATCTGAGTATGTAGTTTTAGACCTTATCTGGAACCTCTTATCTGAAAATTTGAAAATTCTTCAAAAATTCGTCCAAAATCTTGATGTCTCCAATCTCTTGTTTTGTACGTTTTTTCCACGTGTCTCGACCTCCAATGGATCCCTGCAAAGTTTGGTGAAGATCTGAGTATGTCGTTTTTGACCTTATCTGGAACATCCTTTCTGAAAATTTGAAAATTCTTAAAAAATTCGTCGAAAATCTTGATGTCTCCAATCTCTTGTTTTGTACGTTTTTTCCACGTGTCTTGACATCCAATGTATCCCTGCAAAGTTTGGTGAAGATCTGAGTATGTAGTTTTTGACCTTATATGGAACCTCCTATCTGAAAATTTGAAAATTCTTAAAAAATTCGTCCAAAATCTTGATGTCTCCAATCTCTTGTTTTGTACGTTTTTTCCACGTGTCTCGACCTCCAATGGATCCCTGCAAAGTTTGGTGAAGATCTGAGTATGTCGTTTTTGACCTTATCTGGAACCTCCCATCTGAAAATTTGAAAATTCTTAAAAAATTCGTCGAAAATCTTGATGTCTCCGATCTCTTGTTTTGTACGTTTTTTCCACGTGTCTTGACATGCAAAGTATTCCTGCAAAGTTTGGTGAAGATCTGAGTATGTAGTTTTTGACCTCATCTGGAACCTCCTATCTGAAAATTTGAAAATTCTTAAAAAATTCGTCCAAAATCTTGATGTCTCCAATCTCTTGTTTTGTACGTTTTTTCCACGTGTCTTGACATCCAATGTATCCCTGCAATGTTTGGTGAAGATCTGAGTATGTAGTTTTTGACCTTATCTGGAACCTCCCATCTGAAAATTTGAAAATTCCTAAAAAATCCGTCCAAAATCTTGATGACCCCAATCTCTTGTTTTGTACTTTTTTTCCACGTGTCTTGACATCCAATGTATCCCTGCAAAGTTTGGTGAAGATCTGAGTATGTAGTTTTTGATCTTATCTGGAACCTCCTATCTGAAAATTTGAAAATTCTTAAAAAATTCGTCCAAAATCTTGATGTCTCCAATCTCTTGTTTTGTACGTTTTTTCCACGTGTCTTGATATCCAATGTATCCCTGCAAAGTTTGGTGAAGATCTGAGTATGTTGTTTTTGACCTTATCTGGAACATCCTTTCTGAAAATTTGAAAATTGTTAAAAAATTCGTCCAAAATCTTGATGTCTCCTATCTCTTGTTTTGTACGTTTTTTCCACGTGTCTTGACATCCAATGTATCCCTGCAAAGTTTGGTGAAGATCTGAGTATGTAGTTTTTGACCTCATCTGGAACCTCCCATCTGAAAATTTGAAAATTCTTAAAAAATTCGACCAATATCTTGATGTCTCCAATCTTTTGTTTTGTACGTTTTTTCCACGTGTCTTGACACATAATGTATCCATGCAAAGTTTGGTGAAGATCTGAGTATGTAGTTTTTGACCTTATATGGAACCTCCTATCTGAAAATTTGAAAATTCTTAAAAAATTCGTCCAAAATCTTGATGTCTCCAATCTCTTGTTTTGTACGTTTTTTCCACGTGTCTTGACATCCAATGTATCCCTGCAAAGTTTGGTGAAGATCTGAGTATGTAGTTTTTGACCTTATCTGGAACCTCCCATCTGAAAATTTGAAAATTCCTAAAAAATCCGTCCAAAATCTTGATGACCACAATCTCTTGTTTTGTACGTTTTTCCACGTGTCTTGACATTCAATGTATCCCTGCAAAGTTTGGTGAAGATCTGAGTATGTAGTTTTTGACCTTATATGGAACCTCCTTTCTGAAAATTTGAAAATTCTTAAAAAATTCGTCCAAAATCTTGAAGACCCCAATCTCTTGTTTTGTACGTTTTTTCCACGTGTCTTGACATCCAATGTATCCCTGCAAAGTTTGGTGAAGATCTGAGTATGTAGTTTTTGACCTTATATGGAACCTCCTTTCTGAAAATTTGAGAATTCTTAAAAAATTCGTCCAAAATCTTGATGTCTCCAATCTCTTGTTTTGTACGTTTTTTCCACGTGTCTTGACATCCAATGTATCCATGCAAAGTTTGGTGAAGATCTGAGTATGTCGTTTTTGACCTTATCTGGAACCTCCCATCCGAAAATTTGAAAATTCTTAAAAAATTCGTCGAAAATCTTGATGTCTCCGATCTCTTGTTTTGTACGTTTTTTCCACGTGTCTTGACATGCAAAGTATTCCTGCAAAGTTTGGTGAAGATCTGAGTATGTAGTTTTTGACCTCATCTGGAACCTCCTATCTGAAAATTTGAAAATTCTTAAAAAATTCGTCCAAAATCTTGATGTCTCCAATCTCTTGTTTTGTACGTTTTTTCCACGTGTCTTGACATCCAATGTATCCCTGCAATGTTTGGTGAAGATCTGAGTATGTAGTTTTTGACCTTATCTGGAACCTCCCATCTGAAAATTTGAAAATTCCTAAAAAATCCGTCCAAAATCTTGATGACCCCAATCTCTTGTTTTGTACGTTTTTTCCACGTGTCTTGACATCCAATGTATCCCTGCAAAGTTTGGTGAAGATCTGAGTATGTAGTTTTTGACCTTATCTGGAACCTCCCATCTGAAAATTTGAAAATTCCTAAAAAATCCGTGCAAAATCTTGATGACCCCAATCTCTTGTTTTGTACGTTTTTTCCACGTGTCTTGACATCCAATGTATTCCTGCAATGTTTGGTGAAGATCTGAGTATGTAGTTTTTGACCTTATATGGAACCTCCTATCTGAAAATTTGAAAATTCTTAAAAAATTCGACCAAAATCTTGATGTTCCGAATCCTATGTTTTGTATGTTTTTTCCACGTGTCTTGACATCCAATGTATCCATGCAAAGTTTGG
Source organism: Lepisma saccharinum (assembly GCF_977018435.1). Classification (NCBI taxonomy): domain Eukaryota; kingdom Metazoa; phylum Arthropoda; class Insecta; order Zygentoma; family Lepismatidae; genus Lepisma; species Lepisma saccharinum. The sequence goes on from NW_028143494.1 coordinate 75,296, forward strand.
TGAAGATCTGAGTATGTAGTTTTTGACCTTATATTGAACCTCCCATCTGAAAATTTGAAAATTCTTAAAAAATTCGTCCAAAATCTTGATGACCCCAATCTCTTGTTTTGTACGTTTTTTCCACGTGTCTTGACATCCAAAGTATCCCTGCAAAGTTTGGTGAAGATCTGAGTATGTAGTTTTTGACCTTATATGGAACCTCCTTTCTGAAAATTTGAGAATTCTTAAAAAATTCGTCCAAAATCTTGATGTCTCCAATCTCTTGTTTTGTACGTTTTTTCCACGTGTCTTGACATCCAATGTATCCATGCAAAGTTTGGTGAAGATCTGAGTATGTCGTTTTTGACCTTATCTGGAACCTCCCATCTGAAAATTTGAAAATTCTTAAAAAATTCGTCGAAAATCTTGATGTCTCCAATCTTTTGTTTTGTACGTTTTTTCCACGTGTCTTGACATGCAAAGTATCCCTGCAACGTTTGGTGAAGATCTGAGTATGTAGTTTTTGACCTTATCTGGAACCTCCTATCTGAAAATTTGAAAATTCTTCAAAAATTCGTCGAAAATCTTGATGTCTCCAATCTCTTGTTTTGTACGTTTTTTCCACGTGTCTTGACATCCAATGTATTCCTGCAATGTTTGGTGGAGATCTGAGTATGTAGTTTTAGACCTTATCTGGAACCTCCTATCTGAGAATTTGAAAATTCTTCAAAAATTCGTCCAAAATCTTGATGTCTTCAATCTCTTGTTTTGTACGTTTTTTCCACGTGTCTCGACCTCCAATGGATCCCTGCAAAGTTTGGTGAAGATCTGAGTATGTCGTTTTTGACCTTATCTGGAACATCCTTTCTGAAAATTTGAAAATTCTTAAAAAATTCGTCGAAAATCTTGATGTCTCCAATCTCTTGTTTTGTACGTTTTTTCCACGTGTCTTGACATCCAATGTATCCCTGCAAAGTTTGGTGAAGATCTGAGTATGTAGTTTTTGACCTTATATGGAACCTCCTATCTGAAAATTTGAAAATTCTTAAAAAATTCGTCCAAAATCTTGATGTCTCCAATCTCTTGTTTTGTACGTTTTTTCCACGTGTCTCGACCTCCAATGGATCCCTGCAAAGTTTGGTGAAGATCTGAGTATGTCGTTTTTGACCTTATCTGGAACCTCCCATCTGAAAATTTGAAAATTCTTAAAAAATTCGTCGAAAAGCTTGATGTCTCCGATCTCTTGTTTTGTACGTTTTTTCCACGTGTCTTGACATGCAAAGTATTCCTGCAAAGTTTGGTGAAGATCTGAGTATGTAGTTTTTGACCTCATCTGGAACCTCCTATCTGAAAATTTGAAAATTCTTAAAAAATTCGTCCAAAATCTTGATGTCTCCAATCTCTTGTTTTGTACGTTTTTTCCACGTGTCTTGACATCCAATGTATCCCTGCAATGTTTGGTGAAGATCTGAGTATGTAGTTTTTGACCTTATCTGGAACCTCCCGTCTGAAAATTTGAAAATTCCTAAAAAATCCGTCCAAAATCTTGATGACCCCAATCTCTTGTTTTGTACTTTTTTTCCACGTGTCTTGACATCCAATGTATCCCTGCAAAGTTTGGTGAAGATCTGAGTATGTAGTTTTTGATCTTATCTGGAACCTCCTATCTGAAAATTTGAAAATTCTTAAAAAATTCGTCCAAAATCTTGATGTCTCCAATCTCTTGTTTTGTACGTTTTTTCCACGTGTCTTGATATCCAATGTATCCCTGCAAAGTTTGGTGAAGATCTGAGTATGTTGTTTTTGACCTTATCTGGAACATCCTTTCTGAAAATTTGAAAATTGTTAAAAAATTCGTCCAAAATCTTGATGTCTCCTATCTCTTGTTTTGTACGTTTTTTCCACGTGTCTTGACATCCAATGTATCCCTGCAAAGTTTGGTGAAGATCTGAGTATGTAGTTTTTGACCTTATCTGGAACCTCCCATCTGAAAATTTGAAAATTCTTAAAAAATTCGACCAATATCTTGATGTCTCCAATCTTTTGTTTTGTACGTTTTTTCCACGTGTCTTGACACATAATGTATCCATGCAAAGTTTGGTGAAGATCTGAGTATGTAGTTTTTGACCTTATATGGAACCTCCTATCTGAAAATTTGAAAATTCTTCAAAAATTCGTCGAAAATCTTGATGTCTCCAATCTCTTGTTTTGTACGTTTTTTCCACGTGTCTCGACCTCCAATGTATCCCTGCAAAGTTAGTGAAGATCTGAGTATGACGTTTTTGACCTTATCTGGAACATCCTTTCTGAAAATTTGAAAATTCTTAAAAAAATCGTCGAAAATCTTGATGTCTCCAATCTCTTGTTTTGTACGTTTTTTCCACGTTTCTTGACATCCAATGTATCCCTGCAAAGTTTGGTGAAGATCTGAGTATGTAGTTTTTGACCTTATATGGAACCTCCTTTCTGAAAATTTGAAAATTCTCAAAAAATTCGTCCATAATCTTGATGTCTCCAATCTCTTGTTTTGTACGTTTTTTCCACGTGTCTTGACATCCAATGTATCCCTGCAAAGTTTGGTGAAGATCTGAGCATGTAGTTTTTGACCTTATATGGAACCTCCTATCTGAAAATTTGAAAATTCTTAAAAAATTCGTCGAAAATCTTGATGTCACCAATCCTATGTTTTGTATGTTTTTTCCACGTGTCTTGACATCCAATGTATCCATGCAAAGTTTGGTGAAGATCTGAGTATGTCGTTTTTGACCTTATCTGGAACCTCCCATCTGAAAATTTGAAAATTCTTAAAAAATTCGTCGAAAATCTTGATGTCTCCGATCTCTTGTTTTGTACGTTTTTTCCACGTGTCTTGACATGCAAAGTATTCCTGCAAAGTTTGGTGAAGATCTGAGTATGTAGTTTTTGACCTCATCTGGAACCTCCTATCTGAAAATTTGAAAATTCTTAAAAAATTCGTCCAAAATCTTGATGTCTCCAATCTCTTGTTTTGTACGTTTTTTCCACGTGTCTTGACATCCAATGTATCCCTGCAATGTTTGGTGAAGATCTGAGTATGTAGTTTTTGACCTTATCTGGAACCTCCCATCTGAAAATTTGAAAATTCCTAAAAAATCCGTCCAAAATCTTGATGACCCCAATCTCTTGTTTTGTACGTTTTTTCCACGTGTCTTGACATCCAATGTATCCCTGCAAAGTTTGGTGAAGATCTGAGTATGTAGTTTTTGACCTTATCTGGAACCTCCTATCTGAAAATTTGAAAATTCTTAAAAAATTCGTCCAAAATCTTGATGTCTCCAATCTCTTGTTTTGTACGTTTTTTCCACGTGTCTTGATATCCAATGTATCCCTGCAAAGTTTGGTGAAGATCTGAGTATGTCGTTTTTGACCTTATCTGGAACATCCTTTCTGAAAATTTGAAAATTCTTAAAAAATTCGACCAAAATCTTGATGTTCCGAATCCTATGTTTTGTATGTTTTTTCCACGTGTCTTGACATCCAATGTATCCATGCAAAGTTTGGTGAAGATCTGAGTATGTAGTTTTTGACCTTATATTGAACCTCCCATCTGAAAATTTGAAAATTCTTAAAAAATTCGTCCAAAATCTTGATGACCCCAATCTCTTGTTTTGTACGTTTTTTCCACGTGTCTTGACATCCAAAGTATCCCTGCAAAGTTTGGTGAAGATCTGAGCATGTAGTTTTTGACCTTATATGGAACCTCCTTTCTGAAAATTTCAGAATTCTTAAAAAATTCGTCCAAAATCTTGATGTCTCCAATCTCTTGTTTTGTACGTTTTTTCCACGTGTCTTGACATCCAATGTATCCATGCAAAGTTTGGTGAAGATCTGAGTATGTCGTTTTTGACCTTATCTGGAACCTCCCATCTGAAAATTTGAAAATTCTTAAAAAATTCGTCGAAAATCTTGATGTCTCCAATCTTTTGTTTTGTACGTTTTTTCCACGTGTCTTGACATGCAAAGTATCCCTGCAACGTTTGGTGAAGATCTGAGTATGTAGTTTTTGACCTTATCTGGAACCTCCTATCTGAAAATTTGAAAATTCTTCAAAAATTCGTCGAAAATCTTGATGTCTCCAATCTCTTGTTTTGTACGTTTTTTCCACGTGTCTTGACATCCAATGTATTCCTGCAATGTTTGGTGGAGATCTGAGTATGTAGTTTTAGACCTTATCTGGAACCTCTTATCTGAAAATTTGAAAATTCTTCAAAAATTCGTCCAAAATCTTGATGTCTCCAATCTCTTGTTTTGTACGTTTTTTCCACGTGTCTCGACCTCCAATGGATCCCTGCAAAGTTTGGTGAAGATCTGAGTATGTCGTTTTTGACCTTATCTGGAACATCCTTTCTGAAAATTTGAAAATTCTTAAAAAATTCGTCGAAAATCTTGATGTCTCCAATCTCTTGTTTTGTACGTTTTTTCCACGTGTCTTGACATCCAATGTATCCCTGCAAAGTTTGGTGAAGATCTGAGTATGTAGTTTTTGACCTTATATGGAACCTCCTATCTGAAAATTTGAAAATTCTTAAAAAATTCGTCCAAAATCTTGATGTCTCCAATCTCTTGTTTTGTACGTTTTTTCCACGTGTCTCGACCTCCAATGGATCCCTGCAAAGTTTGGTGAAGATCTGAGTATGTCGTTTTTGACCTTATCTGGAACCTCCCATCTGAAAATTTGAAAATTCTTAAAAAATTCGTCGAAAATCTTGATGTCTCCGATCTCTTGTTTTGTACGTTTTTTCCACGTGTCTTGACATGCAAAGTATTCCTGCAAAGTTTGGTGAAGATCTGAGTATGTAGTTTTTGACCTCATCTGGAACCTCCTATCTGAAAATTTGAAAATTCTTAAAAAATTCGTCCAAAATCTTGATGTCTCCAATCTCTTGTTTTGTACGTTTTTTCCACGTGTCTTGACATCCAATGTATCCCTGCAATGTTTGGTGAAGATCTGAGTATGTAGTTTTTGACCTTATCTGGAACCTCCCATCTGAAAATTTGAAAATTCCTAAAAAATCCGTCCAAAATCTTGATGACCCCAATCTCTTGTTTTGTACTTTTTTTCCACGTGTCTTGACATCCAATGTATCCCTGCAAAGTTTGGTGAAGATCTGAGTATGTAGTTTTTGATCTTATCTGGAACCTCCTATCTGAAAATTTGAAAATTCTTAAAAAATTCGTCCAAAATCTTGATGTCTCCAATCTCTTGTTTTGTACGTTTTTTCCACGTGTCTTGATATCCAATGTATCCCTGCAAAGTTTGGTGAAGATCTGAGTATGTTGTTTTTGACCTTATCTGGAACATCCTTTCTGAAAATTTGAAAATTGTTAAAAAATTCGTCCAAAATCTTGATGTCTCCTATCTCTTGTTTTGTACGTTTTTTCCACGTGTCTTGACATCCAATGTATCCCTGCAAAGTTTGGTGAAGATCTGAGTATGTAGTTTTTGACCTCATCTGGAACCTCCCATCTGAAAATTTGAAAATTCTTAAAAAATTCGACCAATATCTTGATGTCTCCAATCTTTTGTTTTGTACGTTTTTTCCACGTGTCTTGACACATAATGTATCCATGCAAAGTTTGGTGAAGATCTGAGTATGTAGTTTTTGACCTTATATGGAACCTCCTATCTGAAAATTTGAAAATTCTTAAAAAATTCGTCCAAAATCTTGATGTCTCCAATCTCTTGTTTTGTACGTTTTTTCCACGTGTCTTGACATCCAATGTATCCCTGCAAAGTTTGGTGAAGATCTGAGTATGTAGTTTTTGACCTTATCTGGAACCTCCCATCTGAAAATTTGAAAATTCCTAAAAAATCCGTCCAAAATCTTGATGACCACAATCTCTTGTTTTGTACGTTTTTCCACGTGTCTTGACATTCAATGTATCCCTGCAAAGTTTGGTGAAGATCTGAGTATGTAGTTTTTGACCTTATATGGAACCTCCTTTCTGAAAATTTGAAAATTCTTAAAAAATTCGTCCAAAATCTGAAGACCCCAATCTCTTGTTTTGTACGTTTTTTTCCACGTGTCTTGACATCCAATGTATCCCTGCAAAGTTTGGTGAAGATCTGAGTATGTAGTTTTTGACCTTATATGGAACCTCCTTTCTGAAAATTTGAGAATTCTTAAAAAATTCGTCCAAAATCTTGATGTCTCCAATCTCTTGTTTTGTACGTTTTTTCCACGTGTCTTGACATCCAATGTATCCATGCAAAGTTTGGTGAAGATCTGAGTATGTCGTTTTTGACCTTATCTGGAACCTCCCATCCGAAAATTTGAAAATTCTTAAAAAATTCGTCGAAAATCTTGATGTCTCCGATCTCTTGTTTTGTACGTTTTTTCCACGTGTCTTGACATGCAAAGTATTCCTGCAAAGTTTGGTGAAGATCTGAGTATGTAGTTTTTGACCTCATCTGGAACCTCCTATCTGAAAATTTGAAAATTCTTAAAAAATTCGTCCAAAATCTTGATGTCTCCAATCTCTTGTTTTGTACGTTTTTTCCACGTGTCTTGACATCCAATGTATCCCTGCAATGTTTGGTGAAGATCTGAGTATGTAGTTTTTGACCTTATCTGGAACCTCCCATCTGAAAATTTGAAAATTCCTAAAAAATCCGTCCAAAATCTTGATGACCCCAATCTCTTGTTTTGTACGTTTTTTCCACGTGTCTTGACATCCAATGTATCCCTGCAAAGTTTGGTGAAGATCTGAGTATGTAGTTTTTGACCTTATCTGGAACCTCCCATCTGAAAATTTGAAAATTCCTAAAAAATCCGTGCAAAATCTTGATGACCCCAATCTCTTGTTT
>NW_028143495.1:0-82000 GCF_977018435.1 Lepisma saccharinum
TTTTCTGGTTAAAGATACGTCGAAAAAGCCTTCACCATTGTATTTCTCCTAAAATTCTACCCCATCTTGATATGTCACACGACCCCCTTCCCATTTAAAATTCTGAAGTTGAATTCAAAATGGCGGACATCAAGATGGCCGCCGATCGTGCGGGTGGCGTCAATGCGGTTCCCCGTTGGCCTGATAACGATTGGTCATCACCATTTCCATGTTGCACGCTGCAGTGGCCTTGTACTGGGGGTGTTAAGTGACTTATTGAGCCACCCTGTAATATGAACACCTCGTCCTTGTCGAATTTCGCCGTACTCATGTAACATCTTGCCAAGGAACCCAAATCGATCTTATCCGAGGAAGATGAAGTGCTTCCTAAGGCTTGACGTTTCCTGAGTTCGAGAGGAGTGTGAATGCTAGAGAGAGGCGTCGGAGGATAATCTTCGTAAATTCGAGCGGCGAGAGGTACGAGTTCCGTGATATCCTTACTCCGTGACATATTTTATTTCTTTACCGAGACCGCTGAGAGCATCGATGATAGATTGATCCTGACGTTTCTTCTCTTCGTAAATTCCACGATTCTCGGATTTCCAACCCTTGAACCGCTTAACCAGATAGTCGCGCAACTTGAGGTTCTGTCTTCGATTTTTCGTTTTGCAATAATGTTATTTATATACGTCGTTTCTCACAACGTCGCAACGTTGAAAAAGTCGTTGATTTGTTTCCGTCGTTCGGTTTCTTCTTCATGTCGATCGTGACGAATCTGAAGTCATCTTGGTTCCAGAACGAAGAGCAGAATTTAGAAAATTGGTTCTAGTTCATATCTCCGCGTACCTAATCATCGTGTACGTGCTTGAGATTAGTGTGATCTTGGAGAAACAAGCAAATAAAATTAGCATTGTCGCGAGTAGTGTAGTTTACAGTTTCTGCGTCACCAAGTGGGCCACAGTGTTGACAACCCACACCAAGAAAATTTCACTATGTGATATTTTACAGGCGAAGCTAATTTATAAATAAGAGTTGGCATCACTCACTAGTCGCTTCACAAACCTTTTGGTTTATTAATTTTGCCATATGATATTTCACAGGCGAGGCTAACCTACAAATAGGAGATGACAGCGCTGACTACGATCTATGCTGTAATATTTTGTAGCCTTCTAAGATGGTACTTATGCAGTAAGATGGAGAGTTGGTGACAAATGACTATGATCTAACACATGCTAACTGGCAATAGTGGTGGTGGTGCAGTGTTAATCTCCCCCTCCTTTTCCTCCTCCTCTGTCTTTTCTAGCATACTGATCTATTGCATGCTAACCAAACCTCTTAAGCAATATTGGGAGGCAGGCTCTTGCAACACAACGGACGGAAACATGTCCTCCACATGTATGTATGTATGTAATGCGATTTGGGGGGAAGAAGAATGGGGGCCAATTTTGAACTTACCGCTGGCAATGTTTCTATAACATGTTTTTTGTTCGAAACAAATTCATAGATATTGTTAATAAAAGTAGGAGCAAAAAGAGAATTCACCAACAGAAAGTGATGCGTTTTTTGCAACCATAACGGAAAATATCGTAAGGCAAACGCAAAAGTGATGCGCTCGTGTACTTTTCTTAGTCTAACTTAACCTAAAGCAAGGAGTTGGCAACCTTGCTTTAGGTTTGCCTTATCTAGTTCCAGTGCATAAAGCAATGTTGCCAACCTACTGGGCTCTTGCCACAGCCTTTTACGATGGGGGTTTCTAGAAAAAAAATGGGAGATGCCCCCCACCCATTGACTTATAGGACCACCAAAGTTGGTATAAATCGACAAGGGTGGCATCTAGCAATATCTTTTACTATTTTTTTTATTTATCTCTAACTGTACTCGAGATATGGTCCACTGACGAAATTTCGGGGGTGGGCCATATTAATCGTAGCGCGCTCAAACTTGGTATGGGTATTCTATACTATCATAAAATGCTTCTTTGAAGTCAAAATCGCGGTCTGTTTTGCTCTATCTCTTACCGTTTTCGAGATATTAAGTTTTTTTATTGAGGAAACCTAGAGGGGGTAAATTTGGTTCCATGACGACCAATACCAAAATTTTGGTAGAGGAAGACAGAGGACACCGAGACGATGTTAACGCAAGAAACCCCACGTCCATCCGTTCGAAAGTTACGAAGTCTAGAAAAAATGGAAATTGACTTAGGACCACCAAACTTAGTATACGTTATCTAAATTACCTAACTCGACAAGGGGTATCTAGCAATGCCCCTTAGGGTATTGCCATTTTTGTTCTATCTCTCACCGTTTTCGAGGCATTTAACTTTTTTTATTGAAAATTTTCGGAGGAGGACAGTGGGCGCTATCTGTTAGTAAACAAAGGAACTATCTCGAGCTGGGTGGCGCTGTCAGCACCATCTATGAGGAAACAAAAAAATAGGTGTTTTGGTGGGTATAAAAGGACAAATAGGATCTTACCTGGTATGTTGATTGTGTGTTAGGGAATATTGTAAGTGGAATTGTCTTATATTAGAGCGCTCTTTTGATAATTAACTTATAACTGCACACAGGCTGCCGTAATTAACATAAAATATCTCGCCCCTGTTTCTTCTAGCTTATGCAATGTCAGTTTGGGTAGGATCATAGGGCGAAATGTGATTCTCCTATGATAATATCTGGCTGACTATAGCATATACGATTACGAAGGACATGGCTGTGCATGTGACTTCTAGGATCAAGCCTATGAAATTGGGGTCCTAGTAAGTTGAAACAAATGGCGGGATATTTTGCAAAAATTTTCGAAATTAAGTACATTCGAAAGTGAGTGCATTAGAAATATTACTGCTAATGGAGCTAAGAGCCAAGTATATGGTAACTGTGTTATTAGTCCTATAGTTTTGTGAAGTTACTGCCACGGGCAATGTTTTTTATATATAGCTGATGACCCTAAGTCGGACCCCATCGTATGCCCAATATAGGACCCCTCAAAATAATAACAGAATCTATGTACTTGTATATATTGGTCATTACACATTAATCTGAGGGGTTGCAAGTTGTAAATATATAAGCAGTAATTAGCCTGCGCTAGAGGCGAATGCTTTTGATATTGTGTTTTCTGATTAGTTAAAAAATACGTAATGTGATGACTCATATCTTCTGATTGCGCAACACTGCGGCAAGTTATTACGTAATGTGATGGCTCATATCATCTGATTGCGCAACAAATTATGACCTAATATGATGACTCATATCTAACGTGGTCTCTTCTGATTGGTGGAAAAATACGTCATACTTAACGTGGTCTCTTCTGATTGGGGGAAAAATACGTCATAAATAAACCGAGGTTATATAAGGGGGGCCAGAGCAGTCAGTCACAGTCTGCGAGAGCAGCCTGAAGAGTACGGACGTCCTGGCGCAGTGTTCCTCGTAGATTTGCCTTACATGGTGATATTTTCTGTTTGATTTTTTAAAAATTGTATACACAATGCAGTGTAGTTGAGTTTTTGTGAGACTGATTGAAGAGTAGTTATTCTTTCTTGTAGTGCTTTTTTCTGGGGTATCTATTTGTGCAACAGTCAGTACCTAATTGTACAATAGTCTGTACCTAATTGTACAACATTTTGTACCTAATTGTACAACAGTACGTGTGGATTCGACATCTAAAAAAATCATTCATCAGCATATCTACATATATAAATCAACACCCCCCCAAAAATATGCGTCCTACGAAGATTTGTATGACATGTAAAAAAAATATTTCCAGTGCTAATTATGCACGACATAGTCGTACCTGTGTGCCTAGCAAGCATTTAACAGCAACCGAATTGTGTCCTAAGTGTAACAAACACTTTACAATTGCACATGCCAAAAAGCATATGCCTAATTGCAAGGGTACAGGAGACCCTGTGCTGCGACCATCGACCTCGGTCGAAAGGAAGGCTGAAGCAGATTTTCTAACATATTACCATATGCCAAACGCGTCAAGTCGGCAACAAAAGCAAGCCGGTTTGCTTTTGATCATATATTAGAGGGTTTTGATTTGACCTCAGATAGCTTATGCGATGTACGTAGCTTCCTAGAGAGTGTGTGACTCAAGATAATTCTTAAGTGATGTACTGGCTTTAAACTCTACTAAATTTTATGCATCGCTGGGATGCCAATACAAAAAACCATGTGATGAGAAATACAGGTTTCACCATAATACCATGGCAAAAATATTGCACTTGGCAGATGTTGCCAACCTCGAGAGTATATACGACAAATTCTTGGAGGAGCTGGTTGCCAAACAGGAAGAACATCAGGCAGAGGGCTCGGGTGGTTCGTTGTGTGGTACTCCGCATAAACTTAAATCGAGTCTTAACAAGTTTGTTCCACTCTCTGGGTCTAGTTATGTTCCACTGCCGCCAATAATTGCAGTCAAGAAGGCTGTTATAAACATCCAGAATAGCGATTCAAAATGTTTTCTTTGGTCTGTGCTGGCAGCGCTGCATTGTATCCACTGCAAAGATAATCCGCGTCGTGTTACCCACTACATGCCCTACGAATCAAAAGTAGAAAATGCGAAGGCTGGAATTACCTACCCAGTTCAGTGGTCGGACATAAACAAATTCGAGACCCGTGTACACAACTTACTAAACCTGCAACTAGCTATCAATGTTTAAGGCCTTACTAAGAACACAAATATTGTTTACCCTATTCGAGTGAGCAACATGGAAGGTGAAGCTGTACAAGAAATCAGTTTGTTACTTATCAAAAACGAGACTTGCCATCATTACACGCTTATACGCTCTCTCTCCCGGTTAGTTTCAGGTCAAAAAAGCAAGCATGATGGTTGCATAGAAGTCTGTCGCAGGTGCTGGTCCACATTCGATAATCAAAAACCACAAGATTACCAACACATTCAAGTTCCCGACATTGCTGCCCAGAAGCTTGCACACCACATGCGCCATTGTAACGACAACAGGCCTGGGGTTGCCGTCTTACCCGAGCCTGGTACTGTGGAGCAATTTCGGGCGCATAGTGCTATGGGGGAACAACCTGCTATTATCATTGCAGATTTAGAGGCCTTCCTTGAACCGCTGTCCACCTGTAAACCCAACCCAGAAGTTTCTTCTACCATGCATCATGACGTGCGTCGAGATCTGTGTGAGTATTGTAGGCAATGTCGTGGTCCTTGCATGCAGCGTCCAGTAGATTCACTCCCTTGTCTCCTCTCTCCAGTCGCTGTTCGAGTTTGGTACCCGGACCGCAGTAATGGTAACATGGCAGGTGCATTTCGAAGGGTAGCTTGTTGATAATATCGTTCACCAAACCTCGACCCTCGGCTACATTCCAGAATTTCGGAGGCAGGGTGTTGATGATTTTGATGAGGTACCCTATACCTTTGCTGTCGTTGACAATGAAGTTGCTAAGCTTGGTGCTAATCATGTCCATGATGCTCACCATCTCGTTGTGGAAGTTGCGATTTCCTGCGTTTTCTTCGAATGCGATAACCAGCAATCGATCTACAAGCTTCCTCACGTCGTCTACCCACACATACTCTTTAAGTACGGTATTGTAGAGTTTGACACCGCTGCCAGTCTTGAGCTGGGTACATGTTGGCTTGATGAGGTTCCTGTACTTTTCTCCACTGCTAGATTTCACGCGATTCTGTGTAGCATCGTTGTTATAGTACAGGGCGTCCGTCATGATTAAAATTTCTGTGTAACTTAGGTAATCCTGGTCTGTATAATTTTTAAGGTTGCTTCTTAGTGATAAGTTCCCACAGTCCAGCTGTTCTTCTCGCCCAAATTGATTTTCACGTCGTCGCCCTCGAACGTGACTTTCGATTTTCCAATCTTCCATACCACACCCTCGTTGGCTTCCATGGTCGGGTAAAATCCGAATACCTCGTATTTTTCGAATTTCCCTGTGCTTAGGTAATCCCTCGCCAACAGACCCAGCTAGACTAGCTTGTCCGAAGAAGTACTGCCTAGGGCCTGACGTCTCGTAGCCGGAGCAAGTTCAAACGGAGTAGTGTGAATGCTGGATATCGGTGTGGGTATGGTATAATTTCGAGCCGTAAGTGGCACAAGCTCGTTCATTAACATTTTGTTTTGCTCGGTGACATCTTTGATTTCTTTACCAAGTCCACTGATGGCATCGATGATAAGTTGGTCCTGAGGCTTTTTCTCTTCGTAAATTCCGCGATTCTCGGCTTTCCAACCCTTGAGCCGTTTTGCCAGGTAGCTACGCAGCTTCAGGTTGTCGTCTGCAAGTTTGCGTTTCATTTTTTTTTGTATGTAGTTATTTTTAATAAGTCAAGACGTTTCTTGCAACGTTGCAACGTTTAGAAAATTATTAATTTTGTTTCTCTAATTTTCGTTATTGGGTTTCCTCTTCATGTCTATTGTGACAAATCCGAAATCATCTTGGTTCCAACATGAAGAGCAAAATTGGAAAACTGATTGTAGTTTATGTTCTCACCTACATAATCATCGTAAGCGAGTTTTAAATTGGTGTAGTCTTGACGAAACAAACAAATGAAATTAGCATTGTCTCGGAGTAGCTGCTTGGGGATTTTGGAAAAGTTTCAGCAAGGTAGAAGCAGTTCATGCCTCTTTGCCGAACCTGAGTAAAAAAATTGCGAATTTCGTTCTGGTTCTCCAGGATCAAATCGTCAAACACCACCACCGAATTTTCGAGACAGCAGTCTAGTGGTATCACTTCAGAAGCAAATATAGCTATGCCTAGTCCCTCATACAGTTTCGACAGCTGGCGATAATTCGATTGCTCCAAAATTTTGGAGAAAACGTACAGGTGCCTGTTCTTCCAGTTTAACCAGTTGGGTGCAAAAAGAAAATTATCAATAAATAAAGTTGTTTTTCCACATCCAGAAGGTATAACAATGAGGCAACGAATGTTGCCAGGTAGAAGCTCGCCATTTTTCCTATCATGAAGTTCCGAGGGAAAATCTGGCAGTCGCCGTACCACATCCCAAGCACCCGTTACACAATCACATCGTTTGCGTCTATCCAACCTTTTTCGTCGAGCCCCAGCCATTTAACCAACAGTTTGTCACCTTTTCTACGAAATACTTTTTCAATAAGATACGTGTCGGGGTATTTTGTTTTAGAAAGTTCCTCTTCGTAAAATCTTCCTTTCAGAATTTCGTCGCGATTATCTTTTATTATATACGTGTGACGGTTTCCGGGTAAGACTCGAACTATTGTGAAAAGTTCCCTACTCCAATTTTTTGTGAAGCCTTTTTCGAACGCACGCTTAACTTTACTGATTCTCACCTGATCTTCAATTTTGTATTTCGGTTTCTTGCTTGTAAATTTGTACTTTGGACAATAAACCGTAGAAATTTAACGTCGGTCGTCAGATTTATTGACGTCAGCTGGTTTCATGTTTATCGTGCGATGCAAACTGTGATTATAGCTTTTAACGAGTTCCGGAAGCATGTCGAGCCACTTGTAATTCCACTGAAGCGTGAAATGTTTCCACATCCGTGTTTTGAGAGTTCGGTTGAAACGTTCGACTATGTTGGCTTTGATGTGACTAAAGGTGGAGTAAAGTTGAATATTTCGTTTTTGAATAAATTTTCGAAAGACAGAGTTGTAGAATCCTTTTCCGTTGTCTGTGTGAAGAAATCGAGGTCGCCTGCCACTTTCATTGATAATAGATTTGAATGCTTCCACTACACAGGTTCCTGTTTTTGTTTTGATGGGTAAGGCCCACGCAAATTTTGAAAATTTGTCTATGATGGTGAGAAGATACTTGTTACCTTGTTGATATTATGTAAATTTTTCAAGTTGCCACTGCTTATTTCCACGAGGTCAGCCTGCCACAGGTCGTCTATGCCTTTGGTGACCACCGGTAAGCGTTCGTAGTTTCGTCGTGCAGGTTTGTGCAGCTCGTTCACAATAGCCTGCCTAGACATGATGCGAAAATAAGAATATAGCTTGGATGGGACTTCTGGCCGCAGACAATGGAGGGTTTTCTATGTACAGCTTATCACCTATTTCTATGTCGACAATTTGAGTGGCATCTTCGGCATAGGCAGTCTCGCGAGTTTCGGGGTGGGTGAAATCGGCCAACTCCACTTCTCTTATTTTAGGCTCGTCCCGAATGTTCGTTACGGTCATGGTAGGGTAGTGGGTTGCATGAGGCAAAGACCAATAAGAAACCTTGACGAACTGGAGTGTACCAGCAATAAAAAACTGGTGATAGGCCTTGGCAGGGGTCAGCAATTAAAGTTTGGCCCTCGGATTGAAGGAGGAGGTAAACTCTCTGTTCGGAATGCCGTACAGTTCTAAAACAATAGTGGATTTAAGATTGTCGATGCTGGCGTTCAGGGTAGTTACGTTGGTTCGAACCTCGCTCTCCACATCCTCCAATCTACCGTTCACCGATTCCAGGTGTTCTTCGATAGCACGGACAACAGTTTCGTAGTCGGGCTTGATTTTCACGACGACAACAAATCTCTTGAATTTTTCGTTTAACTAGCGCAGCTGGGTACTGAAATTAGCTATCGCAGATTCCTGGCCTGCTTCTATGCTACCAATTTGCTCTTTTACGTTGGCGATAATTTGCTGCAGGCTCTCCACAAGTGTCAACTTGGAGTTTTGAGCTGCAAGGTCGTGGACCTGGGTCCTAATTTCTGCAAACAAGGCATGCAGCTCCCCGACGTTCTGGTTGGTAGGCAAGGTGCCAACAGCATCACGAAGCGTTACAAATTCGGTTTCGATGTTTTTAATGTCTTCCGATTTGAGTATTCTTTTCAGGGTCCTCTTCACGCTTTTCAGTTCCTGCGAAGTAGGCAGGGTGGCCACCGTGTTCTGAAGCAATTCCAGAGCTTTCTTCACAGCATCCAACTCCGATACATTCGCAGCGCACTTATACCTTCCTGCAGTTGTGTTATGATGTCCTGGGTGGGAGTGGATTTTTGAAGTGTTTCCAGCTTAGTTTGTATGTCGTCAATCAAGTGGTGAAAATGCGACAACTCTGATTCGGTGTTTAGATTTTCCAGCTTGGTAATTTGTTGTCCAACACTGGCCAAAGTGTCCCTGATACCTGGCAGTTTGGATTCAAGTGCCTCGTGAACATTCGCTAGATCATTTTTGATGACGGCAAGTGCATCCTCGATGTGAGCTATGGTACCTTGCAGTTTCCCAAATTCCTCGTAGGTCTCGAGCAGGAGCTTGATGTTGGCAACGCTGCGTGCAATAGCATTCAGTTCTCTGGACGAAGGTAGATTGTTGATGAAGTCTTCCAGCGTTTGTAGTTTTGTTTGAGCGTAGGTGATGGCTGCGTGCAAAGCACCCGTTTGAAGCTCTGCCTTGATACTTTCCAACGTAGAGATTTTGAAAGATTGAAACTGTTCGCGCAATTTAGCAATGCTGGCATTGACGCGATCGTAGTCATCTTGTGTTTTGATGCTCTGGATGATGGTTTGCAGCTCGGTTTGGAAGGTGGATGTTTGGTCCTGCAAGTGTTGCTTCAGCTGTTCAACGTCGGAGGTCTGCGTTTGCTGCAGCGTCAGAAGTACGTTTTGGAGCTTGCGTACGCTCAGCGCCAGGTTCTCGAGGATGTCTATCGACGCCAAGTCGGTGTATTTTTGCAACAGCGATTTGAGTTCTGCATCGATCTTGAGTACAGGGTCCAGGCACTGAGACTGTAGGCTGGCTATCTCGGACTGGAGGCTGGAGTTGAGCGTGGACTGCAGGGCCTGCAGATCGCGTCTCAGCTTCTTGACCCTGACGTCGAGCATGAGAAGCTCGTCGCCGTGGTCGTCGCGTTTCGTGTGACCGAAAATGTCGTTAGGCATTGCTGCTACTATGGTTATTTATTTATTATAGGATAGGTTATTTGAAGCTCCACAAAAAGCGGGATGAGTTTGTCGTAATCACCCAGCAACTACACGTACAAGCAATCGTCGGCAGATACATCGTACATGGTGACATTGTTCATCCTATCGTGTTTGAGGCGATAAATATTCTTGCCGAAAGAAACCTTGACTTCACCTACATTCTCTGGATTGACAGTTAGCTTAACTTTACCGCTGATTGGGAACTTGTAGAAATGCTGTTCAGGTGAATAATCAACAAGCCACTCAGTTTGGATAGCATGGACGGCAACAAGTCGAAGCCTGGCGTTGTAGCCTGACACGGTGCTTCCATGACAGTCTGCTTTTTGAATCCAAACAAGTTCAAAGGCATGGTTATTTTATTTTATACTCGACAGCAAGTTGATCCAAAAACTGTTATTAATATATTTGTAAAAAATCCATCTAATATCTGAAATAAAAAATGTTAACTGTTTAAGGAAAATTTTTGCAAAATCTCCATGCCAATTGTTTCAACTTACTAGGACCCCAATTTCATAGGCTTGATCCTAGAAGTCACATGCACAGCCATGTCCTTCGTAATCGCATAGGCTATAGTCAGCCAGATATTATCATAGGAGAATCACATTTCGCCCTATGATCCTACCCAAACTGACATTGCATAAGCTAGAAGAAACAGGGGCGAGATATTTTATGTTAATTACGGCAGCCTGTGTGCAGTTATAAGTTAATTATCAAAAGAGCGCTCTAATATAAAACAATTCCACTTACAAGATTCCCTAACACACAATCAACATACCAGGTAAGATCCTATTTGTCCTTTTATACCCACCAAAACACCTAGTTTTCTCATAGATAGCGCTGACAGCGCCTCCCAGCTCGAGATAGTTCCTTTGTTTACTAACAGATATCGCCCACTGTCCTCCTCCGAAAATTTTCAATAAAAAAACTTAAATGTCAAATATCTCAAAAACGGTAAGAGATAGAGCAAAACAGACAGCGATTTTGACTTAAAAGAAGCATTTTATGATAGTAGAGAATACCCTTACCAAGTTTGATCGCGCTACGATTAATATGGCCCACCCCCGAAATTTCGTCAGTGGACCATATCTCGAGAATGGTTAGAGATAAATAAAAAATAGCAAAAGCTATTGCTAGATGCCACCCTTGTCGATTTATACCAAGTTTGGTGGTCCTATAAGTCAAGGGGGTAAGAGGGTGTGGGGGGGCCTACTCCCATTTTTTTATTTCTAGAAACCCCCATCGTAAAAGGCTATGGTAAGAGCCCAATAGGTTGGCAACATTGCTTTATGCAATGGAACTACATAAGGCAAAACTAAAGCAAGGTTGGCAACTCCTTGCTTTAAGTTAAGTTAGAGTAAGAAAAACACACGAGCGCATCACTATCGCGTTTGCCTTACGATATTTTCGTTAAGGTTGCAAAAAACGCATCACTTTCTGTTGGTGAACTGTCTTTTTGCCCCTACTAATAAAGAAGATAAATATTAATATTTTGCTATTAATTGTAAATATACTTATTGTATTGTAGCAATTAGTTTTTGGTAGCGAAAGCGACTGTGCTCCCTCTGTTATCGTATTTGAAAATTATTATTCTATGGACATCTAGAAACTACATATACTTTCCAATGTGTGCTAACAATAGTGACAGAATGAGCAATAGGTAGGCCTTGGACAGCAGAAGTTTACTTCCTGGTTTTTCAGTAGCTGAACAATAAAGATGGAAATCCTCACTGACCAATTTTAACCTTATAGCTAGAAATGTTTCTGTAAAATAACAATGCCTATGAATCTGTTTGGCTTCAGGAAGCATACTATGGAAGTGTCCGTCCAGCCTACGTCGTCGTCGAGCGTCAACGAACTCCTGCCTTCCATGCTATCTAAACTTAACGGTCTGTTAATTATACACTTGAATAGCATTTTGACCCAGTACGACGAGGATGTGGGCAAAACTTTCTATGTATTCAACAACAACTTGAATTATTACCGGTTCCTCATCTCTGGCAAGCTGCAGTTCAACATGAACCCTGAGAACAAAGGGGAGGCCAAGGCTTCCTCTGGCAAGAACATCTATCGCATCAATCATGATAGGATGGATGCGACTACAACGTACGATGTGTCTGCTGGCGATCGCCTGTACGTGGAGCTCTTGGACGACTACGACAAACTCAACCCTCTTTTCATAGAAATGAAAATCACCTACTGTATAATAAATAACCACAGTGGTAACAATTCCTAACGATATTTTTGGTCACATCAAGCGCGATATTCACGGCGACGAGCTACTCATGCTCGACGTCAGGGTCAAGAAGTTGCGAAGCGTGCTGCGGGAGTAGTGTAAAAGTATATACTACTGGGACGAGAAATGATGAGCCCCCCTCAGGCAGATTTGCCTACACTTAAAACTTGCTCAACATGCCCATATGAGCTTTTTGCTCAAGTCTGGTACTCTGTCTAATCCAAGATTTTTGCAAAAATGCCCTCGGGAAGTTCCTGTGAAATGATGAGCCCCCTCAGATTGATTTGTCCACACTTACAAAAGGCACTTCTGTCAGATTGTTGTCCATAAGCTTGTTAAAAATATGCCCCTCTTGATATTTTTTTTGGCCACACTTAAAAGTAAGCACATACACACACACACACACACACACACACACACACACACACACACACACACACACACACACACACACACACAAAGCACACTGCTGAACCCAACTGATAGTTTTTATTAAGTATAGAGTTTTGATTTGAACCCCAAGAAATTTTATATAAATACCAAAGCCAAAAAATATTAACATACATACATACACACACACATAAAATATACAAAACACACTGCTGAACCCAACTGATATTTTTTTATTAAACATAGAATTTTGATTTGAACCCCAAGAAATTTTATATAATAAACATAACAAAATTCTAATATTTATTTTTGTTTAACAGGCACAACAAGTTCTGAGCACATAAGCAGTTTCTGAGGAATACAAGGCAGCAGCAGCAGCAAGCAATTAACTTATAGAAGGCAGTGTGTATCCTATCTAATTGCATGGATAATCTTGACACAGGATTTTTTGAGAGAAGATGTATTTCAAAATACATAAAATCTAAGTCACTTGTTGATGATTTAAAGCTTAGATTCTTTGGCCTGTCCGAGTATGACCTGTTTACAGTGCAAAATGAAACTGAAATGCAGTGGGTGCTTGCCAGTGACAGGCCATTCCAATGCCTCTATCTCAATTTTATCACCAAGTTTGAAAGGCTTGTATACAACAGGTATAGGAGAATTGTTGGATTGTTTGTTAATTTTTATACAGACAGGTGCCATTATTATTTAAGGTTGAAATTGTTTGACAATTATTGGTTCAACAATTGCTATGAGCATTGTTTTGAGTTGTGATTGATTTTATGTTACAAGCTCTTCTCATCAGTGTAACAAATTTCCTGTCTTGTTGCAGTTCCAAGTACCTGCTCATCAGTGCTGTAGAAATATCAGCCAGGCTCGTGTCTGTATGCAGGAAGAGGCAAGATATTTGTAGTTGAAATCTGCTTTCAAGCCTGTACCTATTCACAGCATAGCTCTGTCAGAGTTAGGGACATGTATGTATTATTATTTCTACAGCACTGGTGAGCAGGGATTTGGAACTGCAACAAGACAGGAAATTTGTTACACTGATGAGAAGAGCTTGTAACAAGAGAGCCTGAATAAAATCAATAAAACATCTCATACATCCAGATTGTTGCAGGTCTTATAGAGGTTTGTTCTGAATATTTTATTGATTATGAATCAATAATTATGAAGAAACACAGCAATGTTAGATGGGACAGGTTTTAAAATATTGTGCAGTAATAATACATACATACTCAATGTCCCTATCTCTGACAGAGCTATGCTGTGATGAGGTACAAGCTTCAGAAAATTATTTCAACTACAAATATCTTGCCTCTTCCTGCATACAGACCCGAGCCTGGCTGATATTTCTACAGCACTGATGGGCAGGGATTTGGAACAAGACAGGAAATTTGTTACACTGATGAGAAGAGTGCCTGAAAAATACAGAAACAAAACATCTCATACATCCAGATTGTTGCAGGTTGTCATATCTTATAGAGGTTTGTTCTGAATATAATTAAATTTATACTCAATGTCCATATCTCTGACAGAGCTGTGCTGTGATGAGGTACAGGCTTCAAAGCAGATTTCAAACAAATATCTTGCCTCTTCCTGCATACAGACCCGTGCCTGGCTGAGCACTGAAGTGAAGGGATTTGGAACTGCATGTAAAACAAGAAGGAAATTTGTTATTTATTTATTTATTTATTATTTATTGCGTCTTGTTTATCATGGCGAAGTTAAGGCTTTGTAGCCTTTTCTACCACTTAACCATGTTTACAACAACATTTAAACCATTACATAGAAAGGTAAATTTTAAAATATAAAAAGAGAAATATAAAATTACAAAGAAAAAATTACAGAAAAAAATGATAAGAAAAAAAATACATATGGGAATAAAATCCTAACCTATACACACGAACATACAACAAAACACACACATACACACACACACACACAATCAGATATTCATGACAGTAGTCAGGGATTTCAAATATTAAGGTGAATAAGGATTTTCAGTGTTGTTCTGCGCTTAACTGTATGCAATTTATCACTAAAATATAATGTGCTAACTATTTGTGCCCAATAAAAAATGTTTTAATTGCGTCTTAAAGACATATACTGAAGATGAGTTTCGGATTTCGAGGGGCAGTGAGTTCCAAAGACGAGAAGTAGAAACGGTGAAAGATTTTGAATAAAAATTTGAGTTATGAAGGGGGATGAGTAGTTGAGTTCTCCCTCGCGATCTGGTGTCAAGGCTGTGTGATTCGGAAAGCATTGAGAATCTGCTCGAGAGATAAGCCGGTTCCTTTGAACTGATTGCCCTATAGAGAAGGGTGAGGTTGTGTACCTTTCGCCGATCAATTAATTTGAGCCAATTTAGCTTTGTAAAGAAAACGGATAAATGGTCCCTATATTTCAGATCGAAAATAAAGCGGACGCAGGTGTTTTGTACTCGTTGAAGACGTTGAGCGAGATCATCTGGTAATTCGGAATATACAGAATCGCAGTAATCGAAGTGTGGAAAAACAAGTGCTTGCACCAGTTTGATTTTAATGCTAACGGGTAGAAAATGTTTAAGCCGAACAAGAGCGTGTAATGCAGCGAAGGCTCTTTTACTAGTTAAATTTACGTGATCTGACCATGAGAGATGCTGATTAAACATTACGCCCAGATTTTTGGCTGTTTTACTTAATTTAATAGCTTTCCCTAAGACCATTATGGGCGGGAGGGAAGAAATTTCAAATGCTGAAAGCATTTTTTGTGAACCTATAATAATAGTTTGGGTTCTAGAAGGATTAATTAGTAGCCCATGATTAGCTGACCAAGTACTGATTCTGTTCAGATCATAATTTATATCGCGAATTGAATTTTCAATATTCTTTGGAGGAAATGACAAATACAGCTGAACATCATCTGCATAGATGTGATATTTGCAGTGTTCGAGTGCGTCAGGAATATGGTTAATGTACAGAGAGAAGAGGAGTGGACCGAGGACGGTTCCCTGGGGGACACCGGCGCTGAATGATCGCCACGACGATTTCTCACCAGAGTTGAAGACGCATTGTTGGCGTTCATGAATATACGAACGGAACCAAGCTACGGTTGGGTCAGAGAAATTGTACAGGAAGGATAGCTTGGATAGCAGGATGTCGTGGTCAATAGTCTGTAAAGCTTTACTAAAGTCCAGAAGTACAGGAATAGTTACTTCTTTAATGTCCATGGCGTGTCTTATGTTGTCCGTCACGTTGATGAGCGCTGTGCAGGTGCTATGGTTGCGCCGGAATCCCGATTGGAGGGGATTCATTAGATTGTTTCGTGATAAGAAATTACGCGTTTGGTTACTGACAACGTGTTCGAGAGCTTTGGACAGAGCCGGAAGAATACTTATCGGCCGGTGGTCGCCGAGGCTGAGAACTTTGTTTGTTTTCGGCAGAGGACGAACCTTAGCCAGTTTCCAAATCGACGGGAATATGCCGAAGGACAGGGAGAAATCAAAAATGCCTGTTATAGGAACGAGAACGTACGGGAGAATTTTTTTAATCATTAGAACAGAGATTTCGTCTATTCCCACAGCAGTGGATTTTATTTTATTGAGAGCTGACTGAACGTGTTCTGGCCGAATGGGCGAGAAGAAAAATTTTGGTGCGGTTCTGTGAACGGTGGTCGAAATCGTTCGTATTGTTTCTTCCCTTACATTATTGTCCAGCGTTTGAACTTCACTGAAATATTCGTTCAACATTTCTATGGAGAAGTTTAATTGATCGTTCCTTTTTTGTTTACCAACCCCTAAAGTTTTCAGTTTTTTCCAAATAACATCCGACTTTTTCTCATAATTCAGAAGATCGTTCGCGAATCGACGCTTTGCTTTCCTGACCTCTTGGTTACAACGATTTCGTAATATTCTGAAACTTTCGAAACTGCCACTTGCCGACTGGCCGCACTTTACGTCCCTCCGATGTTTGCCGTAGGCTCGATCCGTGGCTGCCATGAGCTGCCGCAGGTCGTCCGTCAACCACGGACAAGGGGGGCGAGAGACGCGTTTCTTTTTCACCGGGGCGTGCTTGTCGTACAACTGGAGAATGAAAGTGTTAAGGATATTCACCTGTTGGTCGAGAGTGGGCAACGTGCTGATTACGTGCCATGGGAGAAGGGCGGCGTCGGCAGATAATTGCCCATCGTTTATGTTTTTAATGTCTCTGTAACATACAAGTTTGGCTTTGTACTTGGGAACGCGCAGCTCATAAGATAAAAATATCATGTCATGGTAAGAGATTCCGGGTACTGGGGCTTGTCCGTGACTTACTACGCGTGATGGGCTGGAAACAAGAATTAAGTCGATCCACGATTCAGAGGTTGGAGTGTGGTGAGTTGGGTCGAGAGGACAGATGGAAAGGTTCAGAGCAGACACCGTGTCCCGGAACGACGTGACATCTTTGTGCAGCAGAGATCGATATTAAAGTCCCCCAAAATTATCGAATGTTCATAGTTGGGCAAGAAATTCCCGATTTCATTTTCGAAGTTGACGAGGGAAGTGCAAGGAGGTCGGTACACTACGGACAAAAGAACCTTTTGTTGTCTTACGGTGACTTCGAGAATGAGGAATTCGGAAGAATAGTTATATTCTCCGTGAGATTGTCCTATTACTTTTGCGTTAATGTCTTCCCTTAGACATATTGCTACTCCCCCGCCCCTTTTTCGATCCTGTCTCTCCTAAAGAGTTTAAATCCCGCCACATGCACCAGATCGCTCGAGAGGGACTCTTGCATCCACGTTTCGGAGATTAGAAGAGCATCGATATGTTCGAGCGTGGAAAATATATTTTGGATCTCGAGGAAATGTTTGAGGGCGCTCTGGGCATTTATGTGCGCTACATTGAGGTTGCCGGCGGCGAAAGTTGACCTGGGTTTGGGAAAAAAGTTTACAATCGTCTGCCGTGAAGGGGGTGGGGAGGGGTCGGTCACACTTCCTGGGGAGAGAGACAAGTCTCCGAGTTCCGCAAATGGGCTGGATGGGGGCGTTGCCAAATTTACAGTGACCAAATTACCGGTTCCAGCCATCGCAGAGAGTTGAATTTCAATTTATTGGATGATCCGAAAAGGCATGCTATGTAAGGAATTATAAGTCTACTTACCAAGGCGGCAGAAGAGATGATGTTTGCAGAACACTGAAAACCCTTTGCAACACACTTAAGCACACACACGCGCAGATAAACATATACACTAACACGGAAACACAAAAAAGAATAACAAATATATGTAGAAAGAAACTTGCACAATGTATGTACAACACAGTTTTAAAATGGACGCTGAGCTTTTTTATGTCCATGTCTCAGGGTGTCCTTTCCCCTCCACGTTCACTCGATTTTTTACAAGTCCTCCATCGTCGTGACCAAGATCATATGCCCGTTGCTACGAAGTATGATGATCCTTCCATCCTGGGTCCAGACGTTACTGGGGCCGTGTTGGTCCTTAGCCCTCTGCAGCACCTGATGTCGAGCGGCCGTCAGGGATTCTCTCAGAAGGAATCTTGATCCCTTCAGAGCTTTCTTTCTCTTCCATATAGAATCTCTCGTACGGTAACTGCAGAGGCGGAAGATGATGGGCCTCTTCCCGGACTTCACTGCGTCCGCCACTGTTCTCCTCTGGGGACCGATGCGGTGGGAACGTTCAATGTCATCGATGCTGATGTCCTGCATATTCAGGTTCTTCCGGATCACTTGAAGAACGAGCTCGTCCGTGTTCTCGCCGGTCGTTTCCGGAATGCCGTGCAGCAGGAGACAGTTTCTCCTGGAGTACATCTCCAGATCGTCGATCTTCCGGGCGTTCTCGTTCGAAGATCTCTTGAGAGCCTCGATGTCCAACTTTACGGATTTCAGCGTTTCTGCGGCCTCCTTTTTGAAATCCAGGAAGGCCGCGCTCAGATCTTGCAACGCCGGCTGGACTCCGGTGTCGGCGCTACCAAGGGGTGTCTGCTGTCCGGCGATGTCCCGCAGGCGGTTCTCAAACTCCCGAAGTCGCTCCTCCACGCTTTCCACACGGTTAGACACAACATTCAACGAGGGCTTCGGCTTTGTCATGGTAAAAATGCCGTAAAATGTATATTCATATGATGTTTACGTCACCACTAAGAGGCTTGTCGTGAACACTGACAATGCTGGTACTTGATTATATGGAAGATGGACTTTGATCGTTAAATGTACCAGCCTAGTGGAAGGAAATATATGGGAGCTCTCGCTATCCTTGCATCGTGCTGTCCGCCATCTTTATAACTCAGTTACACTGATGAGAAGAAAATTAAACTTGTTAGAATTGATTATTGAGAATTATTGATTATAGATATATGTCCCTATCTCTGACAGAGCTGTGCTGTGATGAGGTACAGGCTTCAGAGCAGATTTCAAACAAATATCTTGCCTCTTCCTGCATACAGACCCGAGCCTGGCTGAGCACTGATGTGAATTGATTTGGAAATGTGAAACAAGACAGGAAATTTGTTACACTGATGAGAAGAAAATTAAACTTGTTAGAATTGATTACTGACTTATTGATTACAGATATGTTTTCAATTAAATTTATACTCAATGTCCCTATCTCTGACAGAGTTATGCTGTGATGCTGTTATTAGGTACAGGCTTCAGAGCAGATTTCAAACAAATATCTTGCCTCTTCCTACATACAGACCCGAGCCTGGCTGAGCACTGATGGGTAGGGATTTGGAACTGCATGCAAAACAAGACAGGAAATTTGTTACACTGATGAGAAGAGCTACTGACAAGAATAATTATTATTGATTACAGATAAGTTGTTAGAGCATATAATCATAGAACATGTGGCAGGGCAATGAGATTGTAACAAGAGAGAACCTGAAAAATACAGAAACATATAAACAATAAAACATCTCATACATCCAGATTGTTGCAGGTTGTCATATCTTATAGAGGTTTATACTCAATGTCCCTGTCTCTGACAGAGCTGTGCTGTGATGTTATTATTAGGTACAGGCTTCAGAAAATTATACCCAAGCAGATTTCAACTATGCCTGTTACTGCATACAGACCCCCCGAGCCTGGCTGATATTTCTACAGCACTGATGGCAGGGATGGAACTGCATGTGAAACAAGAGAGGAAATTTGTTACACTGATGAGAAGGAATTGATTACTGACAAGAATAATGATTATTGATTACAGATATGTTTTCACAATAAAGATTATACTCAATGTCCCTGTCTCTGACAGAGCTGTGCTGTGATGTTATTATTAGGTACAGGCTTCAGAAAATTATACGCAAGCAGATTTCAACTATGCCTGTTCCTGCATACAGACCCCCCGAGCCTGGCTGATATTTCTACAGCACTGATGGGTAGGGATGGAACTGCATGTGAAACAACACAGAGAAGAGCCTATTAAGAATTAAACTTGTTAGTGACTTATTGATTACAGATATGTTTTCAATTAAGTTTATACTCAATGTCCCTATCTCTGACAGAGCTGTGCTGTGATGAGGTACAGGCTTCAGAAAATTATACCCAAGCAGATTTCAAAATTTTATGTACCACTGCAGGTATCATGCCTCTTCCTGCACACAGACTCGAGCCTGGCTGATATTTATACAGCACTGATGGGCAGGGATGGAACTGCATGTGAAACAAGACAGGAAATTTGTTACACTGATGAGGAGATGAGCCTATTAAGAATTAAACTTGTTAGAATTGATTACTGACAATTATTGATTACAGATATGTTTTCATGCATCGATTATGAAGTTGTTAGCATAGAACATGTGGCAGATATTATTATAGTGATGGTGCAGAGAGAAACAAGATTATAACAAGAGAGCCTGAAAAATACAGAAATATAAAATCAATAAAACATCTCTTACATCCAGATTGTTGCAGGTTGTCATATCTTAAAGAGGTTTTGTTCTGAATATAACTATATTTTATTGATTCCTTCTGTATGTTGTAATCTGAAAGCACCCTGTCATCCTCAAGCATCTTGCATGCAAATATGAGCCTCTGTTGATCGGGAGGGATTCCCTCCTTATCCTGTAATTTCTGCTTTATAGCAGCAACAGTGTCCTCTTGATTTACCTCCAGGGTCACTGTCTTGCCTGTCAATGTTTTCACAAATATCTGCATTAATGGCTGCTTCTTTATCAGAGTTATGCTGTGATGTTATTATTAGGTACAGGCTTCAGAAAATTATACCCAAGCAGATTTCAACTATGCCTCTTCCTACATACAGACCCGAGCCTGGCTGATATTTCTACAGCACTGATGAGCAGGGATTTGGAACTGCATGCAAAACAAGACAGGAGAAGGGCCTATTAAAAATTAAACTTGTTAGAATTGATTACTGTTATTGATTACAGATATGTTTTCAGGTTTAGATTATGAAGTTGTTAGCATAGAACATGTGGCAGATATTATTATAGTGGTGGCAATGTTGCAGAGAGAAACAAGATTGTAACAAGAGAGTCTGAAAAATACAGAAACATAAAATCAATAAAACATCTCATACATCCAGATTATTGCATGCAAATTTCAACTACAAATATCTTGCCTGTTCCTACACACAGACCCGAGCCTGGCTGATATTTCTACAGCACTGATGGGCAGGGATTTGGAACTGCATGTAAAACAAGACAGGAAATTTGTTACACTGATGAGAGAAGAGCCTATTAAAAATTAAACTTGTTAGAATTGATTACTGACAATTATTGATTACAGATATGTTTTCATTGAAGTTGTTAGAGCATATAATCATAGAACATGTGGCAGATATTATTATAGTCATGCAGAGAGAAACAAGATTGTAACAAGAGAGCCTGAAAAATATGTCCCTATCTCTGACAGAGCTATGCTGTGATACTATTATTAGGTACAGGCTTCAGAAAATTATACCCAAGCAGATTTCAAACAAATATCTTGCCTCTTCCTGCATACAGATCCGAGCCTGGCTGTGATGGGCAGGGATTTACACTTGCAGCAAATATTTATTTACCTTGATTGCTGTCTCTGCTGAAATAATCAGGGTTACCTGCTGCGGGTTGATTCCCAACTGCCAGATTCCTGTGCCTGAAATCACACTGAGAGGCTGGACAAAACTCTCCCACAGTTGCATATGTCATGCAAATTATTCTGCCCCAGTGCCTCAACAATACAATCATAAGTGCAATCTCTAAATTTTTGCCTTATAAAATACATGACAAGCTCATTCAAATATATATAGTTGGAATATGATACAAACTCTGGATTGAAATCTTCACCACTGTACAAATTCCCATTATCAGTTGTAACAAATTCAATCTTCTTATTTTTAGATATCTTGTTAATAATGTTATTTGAATATTTATAATGTCTCCAATTTAAACTCTGAGATGCAATCATGGGCATCCTATACTCAAAACAATGCTCATAGCAATTGTTGAACCAATAATTGTCAAACAATTTCAACCTTAAATAATAATGGCACCTGTCTGTATAAAAATTAACAAACAATCCAACAATTCTCCTGTACCTGTTGTATACAAGCCTTTCAAACTTGGTGATAAAATTGAGATAGAGGCATTGGAATGGCCTGTCACTGGCAAGCACCCACTGCATTTCAGTTTCATTTTGTACTGTAAACAGGTCATACTCGGACAGGCCAAAGAATCTAAGCTTTAAATCATCAACAAGTGACTTAGATTTTATGTATTTTGAAATACATCTTCTCTCAAAAAATCCTGTGTCAAGATTATCCATGCAATTAGATATGATACACACTGCCTTCTATAAGTTAATTGCTTGCTGCTGCTGCTGCCTTGTATTCCTCAGAAACTGCTTATGTGCTCAGAACTTGTTGTGCCTGTTAAACAAAAATAAATATTAGAATTTTGTTATGTTTATTATATAAAATTTCTTGGGGTTCAAATCAAAATTCTATGTTTAATAAAAAAATATCAGTTGGGTTCAGCAGTGTGTTTTATATATTTAGTGTGTGTGTGTGTGTATGCGTGTTAATATTTTTTGGCTTTGGTATTTATATAAAATTTCTTGCGGTTCAAATCAAAACTCTATACTTAATAAAAAATATCAGTTGGGTTCAGCAGTGTGCTTTGTGTGTGTGTGTGTGTGTGTGTGTGTGTGTGTGTGTGTGTGTGTGTGTGTGTGTGTGTGTGTGTGTGCTTTTGCAGATGCTACCTTATGGGGACACTCGTCAGTTGTGAATCCACCTTGTGGGGACCGCACCGACTTGTGGGGACCAAAATCCGGTCCCCACAAGGAAATCGTTATGAAAATACATTTAGAAGTCTCGGATCACTGCCCTTGAATTTTTGAGGAACGATAATGGAATTACCTAATAGGAAATACATGCAAGAACCTGATGCATAGCATCCTTACTTGGGAAAATTTGTTTTTCACGTGTCCCCACAGGGTGGCAAATTTCAATGCAACGTGTGGGATGAGCTTACTATTTTCCACACCAGGTGGCAGAAAAATTGCGTCCGCGTTACACACCCACACGCTCTGGTTTTATCGCCCTTGTTGGTACACGGGGGGAAGTGGAGTAAGGGGGGAGGCTTCGGGTGGTGGTGCGGTGAGAGGGGAAGCGCATACACACGATTTCTTTCCGAGTAGACCTTGTGGGTACCGGAGAATCACCTCCCGGTCAAAGGCCAAGATATTGAAGGTGTATCGGCGCTCGTCAGGAGAGGTTGAGACAGTGTCTGGCTGAAGGTCAATTTTTACCCCACAGCTTTCTGGAATTCGATTTCTGAAATACTTTTAATTCTTATTATTTGGCGCCATTTCCCTCTATCTAAATCTATGTTTCGCAACCGGTGTTCCTCCACAAGGTCACGGGTGTGCTGCGAACTTTTGTCTGTAGTAACAAATTGAATGTAAATTATTTAATCTGACTACCATGCGAGAGACCCGGGTTCGATCTCCAGCGGGGGAGAACCTGTATATTTTCCACCTGTTCAAGCGGTTCTGGCGCCCACCCAGCGTCGTATAAAGTGGGCACCTGGAGAAAACTTTTGACGAAAGAAGGCAGCCATGGACGTGGTGCTGATCACTTCACCCCCACCTTCGACCGTGATCAAGAAAGTGTAGGGTCCAAACTCCACACCCACTTTACTTCTTCATGGCATGGTGCAATGCACAGGGAAGCACTTTACTTTTTACTTTACATATTTGTTTTCTTAAGTTTGTATTTTTCGCTCTGTCGTTGTCATGAATTAAATAATACGCCCCTTGATGGCAAGGGCCAGTTTGTTTTTACAAATACATAATCTCTACAGGCGTTTCGGATCCATATAATCAGCTGCATGAATCGTTTCAATAATAATAATAATAATAATACCAAAAGTACCTATGAGTGCAGTGAATTGGATTATTGTTATTATTATTATTATTATTATTATTATTATTAGTAGTAGTAGTAGTAGTAGTAGTAGTAGTATTTTTAACTGATTATATTGTAACTCATTCCTAAACTTTTAATTTATATCAACAGTGCCGTAATGTATTTTTTTACATAAATAAATTTTATGATGTGCCGTGTTCAGTACTGGATAATTTATGGTATTGTGCGAGGACAAGAAGGTTGCGGAACATTGCTCAACCTTTACTTTTACAGATGACCGAGTATTTTGAGGGGTTTAGAATTATCAGAAGGAAAAAGGGGGGAACACCATACTTTCGGAGGTATATTCTTATGCCCTGGTACCTTAAAATTAACTCAGGGCGTGAGTTCCGCGATTTTTCTTTTACGGATTCCCTTTTTGATTCATCCTTTATTTTCCTTTTTTTTTTGTTTACAGTAAATCGCTTTGACATTGACATGATGAACCAAATTTGTTCGGTTTTCCTGAACAACGTTGGTTTTACAGCATTCTACGAGGAGATAAGTAAGATTAAAATAAACGTTAATAATAGTAGAAGGTAAATGTGTGTTAGTGTTCAACATTAATAATATTTATGAATACAGATACAAAATCACATAAGTGTGTAATTGGTTTGGTAATGTTTTGTTAGGATAGGTTATATTGTGTGTCGTGTGCCGTAATGTTAGTGTTAGTGTCAGAAGGAAGTCATGAGCTAAAAAGACGTCCGTTAAAAGTGTAAAGTTAGAGAGGCCCTATCACGGGTAAATACATGTTGTTTAGTTATTTTTCCCACTTATTTCTCCTTGATTCAACCTCGATAGCGAGAAAAGATTAAGGTTCAGTTGAAGTGAAGAAACTTCTATTGGTACTTAATTACTGCGGTGTGTAGGGAGTAATAACAACAGACTAAAAAACGAGGGAAGAACAACGTAAATACCTATTTTTTTCTTTGTCTTTTGACTGTAAACTTACTGCTCTCTAGGACACAGCCTATATATTATGCAAGTTCTGTCCCAAAAGTAATTAGACCATTTCTGAAAAAATCGTTTTGTTGAAGGTACTGGTGAGTTTAAGAGGGCTATCGAATTTGAACCTTCTCAGAACATTCCAATTTATGTCATTTAAAAATATGAATAGAATTTATATTTTTTCACATATGCCTTTTTGAATGTAACAATGCCATGGTACGTTTAATATTGTTGCCAAGTTGCTCGATGACTTAGAGACAGTCAAAGACGACAGTTGCTACCACTAAGTTATCCAGATACCTGTACCCTGCACCGTCCCGTTTCAATTTATTCATTATTGTTGCAGCTTACTAGGAAGGAATCCTTGATTCTTCAAACTGTTATAGTTTTTCAGCGACGCATTTATGTGAGGCAACCATAGGCGTAACTTAGTAGGTGCATAAGAGACACTTTCTCCCAATTTTTTTGGTTTATCACGAGATAATGGTACTTTTGTTAACTCCTGAAACCCGAGGATTAAAGTAATCAGTAATTTTATGATTTTGCAAATGTAACACCTATTTATCAAAATAATCCTGGATGATATTTCTAGGAGCTGCAAAAAAAAAAATATTCTCCTCCACCCCCTCCCCCCTGGAGTTAAGCTCCAAATTTTATACTATATTCTGAGCATACGAGAAAAACATTGAATATTTCATTCTGTAAAATAAGGTAAAGTTTTATGGTTGACGTAAAAGTGTGGAAGAAATCGAAGGAAAATTAAATTTAGATAAATAAAAAAAATTAGATAAATAACATCATAAAATCGGATCGTCTTAATGTGAACGAAATTAAATAACGTCTATTTCTGCCATTAATTCAATGGCGCTTCCAGAAAATTAGTAAGAAGCCTAATGCTGCTTTTTCACTCTTGCAGATGTATTTTGCCAGTATTTCATATTATTTTTGACCGAATCGAGCGGAAGTTTACGTCCACTTTATGCCCGATCTGATCGAACTGTAGCTACAAATTCAAAGTGCGACAAGGACAACTTGAAACGTGACCCCATAAGAAATCAAATCCTGGAACCTATATTTACAAGATCAACGTCCTATCGGCGAAGCCCCTACTTAAATTCCTCAGTGTATGTGTCAATAAAATAGAGTAAGTTAGTTAGCATATATTTTTAACCGTGTTTGGAATTACAGTTTAATGTGGAATCGGTCCCGGGGAACCTTGATTGCAGCTTCAACCACTCGCTATCAGTTGTTTTACGTTTTTCATTTTTCTCGGTAAAGGATATACGTATTTATATTTGGGTGGTCACTGCTTCACATCTCACGACAGCCTTAAAATTCTCGTTGTCTTGTTGAGTCTATTCAGGCGACTGCCGAGATAGTGCCACTGACCGTTATCCTCTCGTCTCTGTTCAGTTAATTGTGAGGCCTCCTCGATGGCGCAGTGGCAGAGTAGTCGCCTTGTCATCATGGGGTCCCTGGCACATAGTGGTTCGGATCCCACTTTAAACTGTAGATCCAATCCCGATTAGCGTAACTGTGCATAAAGTTGACTTAAAAAAAAACAAATCAATCAATCAATCAATTCAGTTAATTGTGCATATAAGCAATGATGAGTAAATAAACAAGCACCCAATCACAAAAACGATCCTTCAATTTTCCGCTTCTCATTAACTTCATTCATAGTTTCCAAAAACCTTTCAGCAGAATTGAATAAAAAAAGCGTAGGTCGTTCCCCGTGACGTAAGCATTTCAGAATCCGCTGCCTTGTGACTTGAGAAGGAAAGGAGAAACGTGACAGGTTAGAAGTTCAGATTTCAATGCCTCGATTCGTGATACCCACACACATGCTTGGAACCTAATGTCTTGTGTTTCGTTGTTGATAAAAACACAGCAGCCCCAGAGAACATTTGTGGAAGTTGCTCACAGCATGTCCACTGCTCCATTTCGACCTTGAGTTCCTTCGCTGGAATCACTTTGAACTGCATCGTGTGACGTAGGTATATTGGAAGTCAAACGTCCCATCTTGTGAACGTCGAAATACATACATCTTTTATTATAAAGTTGATATTACAAAATATATGCTACGAATGATGTGATAAAAAAATAATGGCAGTTATTTTCCTCAGGACGTCTAACTGCCAAGCGGGTGACCAGGGTTCGATTTCCAGGTGGGGCTTGATATACTCTCGGAATTTTTCCCGGCCTTGTTCCCGCATAAAGCGGGTCTGGGCTCACACAGTATCAAATCTATTGCTACCTGGGGCCAACCCTGAGGAGTAAAGGCGGCGGGAGCGTGTTGCTGATCACATCACCTACAAAAGGACGAGATCGAGTTCGAGAATATGAGGGGTCCTATACCTATATCCCCTAAATGTGTTTTTATGGCACGGTGCTATCTGCACGGGGAACTTTACCTTTTACCTCAGGCTTATCACAATAAACAAGCCATGTTTAATATATATTAAAAAAATATAGTTCTGACTGGGTAAAGGCTGTGTAATATCCCAGTTTATTTTTCATGATTTTCTGTAACGTTACTAAACACGTTTTATTGCCATATTATTTTTATATTATATTTTTGGATTCTTTTATATTCCTTTTAGGAAACTGATTAGCGAATGTGTAAAGAGTTTCTCTCCAAGTCCATCAGCCCGTATGAACGATCAGTGTCTCAAAGCTACAAATTAAGAAATCTAATAGACCTAACAGATAGTAGGTAAACACATCTCTATCGGACCGTCCGTCTGTTTGGCCGTGAGGGACAAGAGTCCATGCGAGGGAGACATCCATATCACAGAATCTGTTGACGCTACATCCGCAAAAATAAACACAATTTTACGACAAAGAAAATTCTAAACAATCCCGGTATAAATTATCTCCAATCCAATCCAAAAGTCGGAAACCGCACATATATTTTCTCCAGATATTTTATATTTATTTATTTATTTAACAAATGATGCCACAGAACATTGTTCCATTAAGACATGCATACATTTTGTGCATTTGTATATGTGCATTACATATATCTGTGCATAACATAAATTGTTTCACTAATTCCTATACAGACGAACCCCTCACCCCTTTCTCCACTGAGCCCGTAGGACTCTTTTGAATGATTGAAATGACAGACTGTTTATATCAACGCTCGGATCATTTGCTACTACTTCATTATAAGTTTTGCCCATTTTCCACATCGGAGATATATTTACATAATTTGTTCTAGATTTTGGTACATGAAACAAACCGGGTTTCGGTCTTCTTCTCATTTCAGGTACATGATATTGTAATGCAGATACTAACCCCATAGAGTCTATTTTGTTATTTGCAATTTTATATAACGTGCTCATCAAATTAAGATTAAACTTTTCTTCAATTTTTTCAATGTTAAACTGCGATACAAGCTCAGAGTACGGATTGAATTTAGGATATACTTTGTCTTCTCTATACTTTATGAGCCTCAAGAACTTGGACTGAATCATTTCTATTTCCCTCATATGTTTTTTTTTTGTCCAAGGGCTGCCATATTACCAATGCATATTCTACGAGTGAGCTTACTAGGGAGACATACAAAAATTATTAGTATAGATGTACTTTCTAGATCTTCCCCACATATTTTTATCAATCCTAATTTCTTATATGCTTGGTTAACGATATGATGCATATGCTCTTTAAAATATAGATTTGCGTCATACGTGACACCAAGATACGTGAATTTAGTGACCTTAGCTATTTGTTTTCCTCCCATCTGACACTGGAAATTTATTTTTATTTCAGCGTTTGTTATAGACGTTACCTGACTTGTATCAAGATTAAATGAAAGTCTATTATTTTCGCTCCATTGTAGTAATCTATTTATGTCTGCCTGCAAGTCAAGGCTGTCTTCGTCAGAGCAAATTGTTCTAAATATTTTTACATCGTCAGCAAATATAAGTCAACGTGATTTCGTAATAATTTTCGGGAGGTCACTAATAAAGAGTAAGAAAATGAGTGGGCCCAAATTGGATCCCTGCGGCACCCCAGAAGGCGTAGGGTATTCCCGAGATATGTATCCTCTATAATTGACAAATTGCTTTCGGTCCATTAGGTAAGATTTTAGCAGCATAATTACTTGTCAGAAATATTAAAATACGATAGCTTCTGAAGTAAAATGTCATGATTTACCGAATCGAACGCCTTGGCCAGGTCAGCATAGAATACATCTATCTACCTGTCTCCTTTCGTCTAATTCATAAGCTACAAAATATGCAAATTCGGCAAGGTTTGGGATTGTCGACCTCCGCGATATAAAACCATGTTACATGGGAGATATAGCCGGTCGTACGTTGGCCATTATTCTCTCGTACAGTATTTGTTCAAATACTTTGCAAAAAACTGAGAGAATTTACATTGGCCTAAAGCAATCAACGTTCTTTGCATTTGCCTTTTTTGGGAAGGGATTAAATAACTAACTCTCTAGCCTTCTTAAACCCGAAGGTTTATGGCTGCAGCAACACAGGCCTTCCATCTGTCCCTATCTTGAGCAAGATCTATATATTCTTTTCCATCCCTACCGATTTCCTTTAGGTCCATCTCAACGTTGTCCCTCCATCTTCGGCTTGGCCTTCCTACAGGTTTCTTACCATCTGGTTTCCCAACAAGAATCCTGTAAACTCCTCTTTCCTCTCCCATTCGTGCCACATGGCCTGCCCACCTAAGCCTTCTTGATTTAATTATTCTAATAATATCTGGACATGAGTACAAATTATGTAGTTCTAAATTATGTAACCTTCTCCACTCACCTGTCTCCTCATCCCTTTTAGCTCCAAATATTTTCCTAAGGATCTTATTTTCAAATACTCTCAATTTATGTTCCTCTTTCAATGTAAGGGACCAAGTTTCACACCCATATAATACTACAGGCAAAATTACTGTTTTGTATATTTTAACTTTTAGTTTCTTAGATATTAAACGACAAGACAAAAGTTGATGAAGAGAGAAGTAACATGCATTTCCTGAATTAAGCCTACTTTTTATTTCTTCTTTAATATCATTTTCATTTGTTAATATTACTCCTAAGTATTTGAATTTGGAAACTGGTTCAAACGAGTTGTTATCAATAATTAGAATTTGATTATTACCTAACACTTGGTTTCGGCCTGTAAGCATATATTTAGTTTTCTCTTTGTTAACTTCCAAACCTATCTCTTTAGCAGTTTTGAAAAATATTTTAGCTTTATTCTTAATTGTATTCACATCATCCCCCAGTAAGTCTACATCATCTGCACATGCTAACAACTGAGTCACACCATTTAATTCTAGTCCTTCTTTAGTTTCTTTTACCTTCCTTACAGCATATTCTAAGGCAAAATTAAAGAGCAATGGAGATAATGCCTCTCCTTGTTTTAACCCATCATGAATTGTAAATTTGTCAGACATATTAATACCCACACGAATTTTACTTTCTGTTTCATTGGTGCATATTTTTATCATACTAACAAGCTTCTTAGGTATTCCAAACTCCACTGATATATTATATAATTTATCTCTTTTGACCGAATCATATGCTTTTTTGAAATCAATGAATAGCTGATGGACATTTTGATTATATTCCCACTTTTTTCAAGTGTCTGTCTGATGTGAAAAATTGGATTTGTAGTTGATCGGTTACGTTTAAATCCACATTGATAATCACCTATAATTTCATTAGCATATGGGGTTAGTCTTGTTAAAAGAATGTTAGACAATATTTTATATGTTGTTGAGAGTAGAGAAATTCCACGGTAATTACCGCAGTTCATTTTATCACCTTTTTTAAACACAGGAACAATTATGGATTCTTTCCACTGTTGAGGGATTTCTTCCTTATTCCATATTAAACAAATTAATTTATGAATTTGACATATTAATGAATTTCCACCATATTTAATTAACTCAGCTGGTATTAAATCAATACCAGGTGCTTTGTTATTCTTTAGCCTTTTAATAGCATCTTTAACTTCAGTCAAGTTAGGTTCTTAAACTAAAGGTTCTGCTGTGTGTACTTCATTTACTTCTGATTTATCTCCTACATGGACATTTAAAAGGCCATTAAAGTAGTTCTTCCATCTATTTAGAATATTTCTTGGGTCTGCTAGAAAATCACCGTCTTTATCTTTTATCAAGTTTACTTTAGGTTGCCACCCCTTTCTAAATTCATTTACACCTTTATATAAATCTCTGATATTTCTATTTTTGCTGTTTGCTTCAATTTCGTTAATTTTGCTTTTCAAGTATTTTTTTTTACTTCTAAACGTGCGGTTAACTTCTCGCTTTATTCTGTTATAATTGCTTAGATTTGTATCATCCGAGTTATTTAACCACCTAAGTCTAGCCTGATTTCTTATTTCTATTAGATTATGACATTCATTATCAAACCATGGCTTACTTTTTCTTGGTTTATGGTATCCTATACTTTCTTTAGCTGCTGATTCTATTGCATTACGTATGTGCTCCCAATTCTTATTTACGTGTTTCATTTATATTTTCATCATCATTTAAATCCTGCAAAACATCAAATCTATTTGACAGTTTAATTTGGTAACCTTTCTTAATTCTTTCATCAGCAAACTTTCCTGTATCAAATTTTAGAACTTTTAGATTTTGTTGCTTATGATTTATCACTGAGAGTCTTTCTCTTAATTTAGCAATTACTAAATAATTGTCACTGGCACAGTCAGCACCTCTATGTGTACGAACGTCAATTATACTAGTATGCCTTCTCTTATCAATGAGAATATGATCTATCTGATTATGAGTTTTACCATCTGGAGAAGACCAGGTATATTTATGGATATCTTTATGTTTAAAAGTGGTACTTTTCACAATTAAATTCTTTGAGGTTGCAAAAGTAATCAATCTTATACCATTATCATTACTTAATTCATGAAGACTTTCTTTACCAATCGTGGATTTAAATGTCTCTTCTTTGCCAATCTGTGCATTACAGTCACCTAACAGAATTTTCATATCATACTGAGAAAATTTATCAAAGACCTGTTCTAACTCTGCATAAAAATCATCTTTAGTATTATCATCTTTATCTTCCGTTGGTGAATGTATGTTTATTAAAATAATTTTACACCACCTACCCTGTAAAACTGCATATGATATCCTATCATTAATAAATTCTACTGTTTTAAGAGCAGAGATAATTCAATTATTTATGAAAAAGCCTGTTCTAAAATTATGATTTTCAGTACCACCATAGAAAAAAGTATAATTTTTAGTTTTACAATTCCCTTCTCCTGGCCACCTAACTTCCTGGACAGCTACTACATCTAATTTATACTTCACTATCTCATTAACTGTACACTGAAATGCCCAAGGCCGGTAAAGGCTCAGAACATTCCAGGTGCCTAATTTAATATCCTTATTCCTAACGTAGATCTTATCCTTAGTCCAGGGTCCTCACAAAGTAGTCCCCACCCGGAGATCAGAACGGGGGACTATTTTACCTCCGGAATATTTTACCTTGGGAACATCCATGGACTTATATTTCTGTTTCTTGACATGTCTTTTTACAGTGCAGAGTTGTCAGCTCTACGCCTAACCCCCAATATGAATGGAGGAACTACTACACAAGACAAACACAAACATATTAGACAGCACAATTACTACACAAGACGAACACAAACACATTAGACAGCATAACTACTACACAAGACACACACAAACACATCACAACTATAACACAACATAAACACAAACACACCACTCAGCACACATAAGGACAAAACACAGGACAACACAAACAGTCCTACGAAGATATGCTGGCCGTAGGGCCAGATGACAGAGCCTCGTTAGTCTGAAAAAGGCAGTCCAGGGTGGCCTATGTGGAAGTGAGGTTGACAATTGGGTGTACCCATGTGCAATTTGAATTTTGAATTTAAAATTTTGGGTGTGTCAGCACTTAGGCTGTTTTGCATCCATCACATTATATGGGGTTCAGCCCCTTACCATAACTAAAATAACATAATTGCAAAATCGTGTTACTGAAATATTAAAATAATCTGACTTTCGTTAAAAGCTCAGGCTGTAAAGGGACACTCAGCACAAATAAGGACAAAACACAGGACAACACAAACAAAATTATAGTGGCCATAGGACCAGTCGCCAGAGCTTCGTTAGTCTGCGAAATGTACTCTAGGGTGTGCTACGTGGATGGATCACCCCTCACTCCCCACTTGTTTCACAGGACAAGAAAGGTTCTATTCACCACTTACACCCCACGTTCCAAATGTATAAAGTGTACATTAACTTTATTGATTTTCCATTTTGATGGGAAGTTGTGATGTTCTAAAATGTTTTGAATATTATACTCATTGGTTTTATTTGCGGTTCAGCGCACCACTTGACCACATAGGGAGGAATGATGTCCATCCTCACTGCTTTTTTGGCTTTCAACATTTTAATTGCTTCCTCGATATCATTCAATTCGATATGCGATATATCGAGTTGAGAAAGCACTTCGGTTTCGCACTTATCTGATTCAACTATAGAGTACTGTCAAGCATCTTTGTACACCGATAGAAAGTAGGTAGTAAATGCATTTACAATATCGTGTCCGTTGTGTAAGATTTCATTGTTGTATTCAAAAGTATTACTACCTGAATCCCTCTTTTTATTTCTAATATACGTCCATACATTATTTACATTTATCCTTATGTTTTCCTCCGTCTCACGGATGTACAGTGGGATCCATTAGTATTACCGTGAAAATTGTCCATCACCATGTTCTTGCACTTTATTTGACCCAATAAGAGCTTCAAGAATTAAAAGAAAACTCAAAACAAGCTGTTGACAACTTCTGCACCAACATACATAAAAATCCATCGCTTAAAAACACATAGGATGTAAGAGAAAAATTAATGTAAATAGTCATGGACAATTTGCAAGGTAATACTCATGGATCCCACTGTACACTTTGTATGCTGCTGTTAGCCCTTTCTTTATCTCTTTCTTAAGATTCTTGTATTTCCCTTCATGATACTCTGCGTTGCAATGACCTTTTCCCACTTTTTTGTAATGATATAATTTTGACATTATTTTCCTAATAATGTCACCATTGAACCACACAGGATATTTAGGTACCTTGATGCGTTTCAGTGGTACGCAGTCATTCAAAATATTATATAAAATATCATAAAACGTATTAGTTAGTGTATTGACATCCTCAATATCGCCTAGATTTACCCAGTCATAGTCTGTTAATTTTCGATATAAAGACTCGAAGTTCGCTTTTTTGAAGTTTTATTGAAAATGTACATTTTCTGTTCGAGTTGAAACATCGACCATTAATGTAGCCATATGCGGTATTAGGAGATAAAGTGCTTCATCTCTGAGGCATGTTAGATACCCTGTCCTCCATATTGGATTCGACATATTTGATTTAACCTTTATTCAAATGGGAATAGGGACAGTTTTCGAGTTCAGGAGAACCATGATTAAGTACGTAATTTTATATTATGCAGACACTCAAAAACGAATAAAAATCTCTTAAAAAGGATTTCAAAATGTGATATTTCAGAAAATTTCACGTTATTTCGGTATGACACATGATCCCCTTTCGAATTAAAAAATAATAAGCGGATTTGAAGTTGGAGCGGGTATTCTTGTTGCACTCTTTAGTCCAAGACATAATGGTAATGACATTATTGGTTTAACGTTATGCGTTGTCATGAAATTGGGTGGTTCCATGTTTTTGCCTGTTTATACGTCGGTACTTTTTTGACACCCCGTAACTTCGTAAGTAATACAGATTAAAACCGGATTTCACCATTCAATTTTTCAGAAAATTTTACATGAATTTGATATGTCATTTGCCTATCCCCATTTGAGAAAAAAGAAAAAACTTTCTATCCACTTTCATCAATTTACTCTCATTGTGTTGCGATTAACCTAGAGAGGTAGAAAAATATCGTAAAATAACAAAACAGGAGAAGAAAGTAAGGTATGGACACATAGACTCCTACATACTGCACGTGATTGCATTCACGGTTTATAATATCTGTATAAATTATATGGGTGTTTCTCTTTCGACTTTCGAATCACCATGAATTTTAAAGTGGTGACGTGACCGAAACTGTTCGAGCTATAAATTGAAATTTGTCAATCCAACCGGACGCGTTATTAAAAATCTCTATTGGGTCTTCCATTTGATTGTTGTAGTCATTCACGAAATAATTGGATAGATAGTCAAAAACCATAAAATAGAAGCGTAGATAGTTAGACCTGTCAAATACTAGCATGGAGCGGTATAAAGTATCTGGATGTGAGTATCCGTCTGTTTATGGGAGGCAATGAATCGAAAGTCAACAATGAAAATATTCTTATACTTAAATATCTTGGACTCAATTAAAACTACGAACGTGTAATTTGATAGATATTTTAAATAGCAACTTCCATGGGCGTAACTTGAGACCTAACTTCGGGGAGGGGTAGGATCGAAATTTTTTCATCCCATAACTACTGTATTTGTAAAATTATAAAGTTATATTAATATAAAATCAATTTTTAATTAAACTTTTAAAACCATTAATTATTTATTGGAAAATTAACAAGCCGAATAGAAATTTTCAACACACAGCAAAGTTTTGTTGTTATACTTAATTTAAACTTAGGAGATAAAAGAGCATTCTTCTTTCTGGTTGCAAATATTAGTCCTTGGAGGCTTGTTTTAAGGTGGCCTTCCCCACCTGAAAATACTAGTTTCAAATGATAAATGTTAGAAATTTTAATATTGAAGGAGTTAAGGTCAAACTGTTTCAACAGTGAATAGATGATGATCATGCACATTCGCTGATGCCAGAATTATTTAATATATTGCAAACTGTCCGCATTTAAATATTCAATTTAATATTTTTGATATTTAAAGTAACATCTGGTTATTCACGTGGGAATTTACAAATACAATTGTTGTCAATATTCTTTAAACTGTAATCAAGGGTCCCAGGTTCGATACCTGGTGGAGGCCCATAGTGATTCGGATTCCACTTTAAACTGTAGGTCCAGTCCCGATTATCCTATTAGTGTATAAAGTGAGGTTAGAACAACAACTTAACAAGATAATTTATACGTCACAAAGCATGAAACTTTTCAGATTCGTTGACTTTCTGCTATCCTCTGTGCACGTCCCAGCACTTGAGCCGTAGAGAAATATCGACTTGTATGGAAATTTTCACTCTTATATCTTCCACGATTTCATGTCATTTCCGGTGGCCGTGAAGAGCAGGACTTCCTCCATGCCGTAAGGACCACACAGTATTTCCAAAGCCCTGAAATAACTACTTTATAAATTGGACATTTAACCAATGTAGTTCTCTTTCTAAATTTTGTAGTATTTTCTGTGAGAGGGCGCGATAGTTCGCTCTTTGTATTTCTGCCATTTTAAAGAATAAGAATCGGAGCTCAAGCATATATATACGATGACGTCCAAAGTGTACCTGGAGAGGGGAAGGGGTGATTCTGAATTATTTATCATCATTTTTTTACCCCTGTATCCTCTTTAAATAATAATATTTTTCAAGAAAACTGGCCATGTGCTTTGGCCAAAATTTCAGGCCTTTGAGAAATCTGTGTCATGGTGTGCAAAGTATGCAGTCCGGTGTGAGGTTGTTTGCATGAAATTAGTTTCATCTAGCACAGTTAGCACAGTATAGTAACTATTTTTTAGCGTGTAAAACACGTCGTGTTATTTTACAATTTGTTTGCAGCAAGTTTTGTCACTCATGTGTAGCAGTTAATACCTCTAGTGCATAATGGTTCTATTATTGCACAAGAAAACTATAAATGAGCCCAGCAACTCATCAATTCCTCCTCTGTAAACGATATATATTCTTCAAATACAAGTGATAGAAATGCAATAGTTTGGGCTATCTATGTTGAAAAATAATGGTACCCAGCCACGCAAGAAATGTGGGCTTTAGACGGGAATTCCTTCAGTATTTGGAATCATGCGAGACGTGGCATCCCCAAGAGTATCCGTGAGGTCATAAACATATATAGACCATAATACAATTTCGAAGGTGTTTTTATGCATAGCCTATTTCGATCTTTATATAGCATACTCGCGCACTTTCGACGTGGCCTGTGGCCACGTCTCGTGCGCTCGCCGACGTGGTTCGCTTATTTGGAAAGTTTTGAACGTAAATTTATGTGTGTATGCGCTGTAATATGAACAAATAATCAAAATATTATTGGTTTCTTTCTTAATAATAAGCTGGGTAAGTAATAACAGTTTCAGGATAGTTAGTTAGATGTTTTATGTAAACGAATTCAATAGCGACACTAAATTGGAAAAGTAACATTTTACTTCTGTAGTCAGTTTTACATTTTTAAACATAATTGAAATAAAGAAATGTTTTCCTTCATTCTTCGCAAATTTCTATCTCTCCTCTGCAATGAATTCTGATGCTCACATTTTAAAATTCGAAAACTCTAATACTGTGCACAAAGTGGACCTAAAACACCAAATCAATCAATCAATCAATCAATCGAAAACTCTAGCATAATTCCCTT
This sequence comes from Lepisma saccharinum, assembly GCF_977018435.1. Lineage (NCBI taxonomy): Eukaryota > Metazoa > Arthropoda > Insecta > Zygentoma > Lepismatidae > Lepisma > Lepisma saccharinum. Next base: position 37,318 of record NW_028143495.1, read on the forward strand.
ACAGTAGCATTCGGGGTGAAAATAAACTTTCTTTAAGTTCCCTAGCAACGTCCGTTTCCATGGTGAACAACAAGCACGGCAAGCTCTAAAGAATTGCATGTCATTATACCCCCTAAACATTTAGTTGAAACAAGCACGATGCAGATACAAGGTGGTTATAATTAAAGTGACGGTGTTCAGAGTGGTACAGCACGGGCTGTAATGAGAGTAGCAGTCTGAAACTTCGTAGATATGATAATGAAGCAATGCGCTCGCGAATTATGCAAAAAAAAAAAAAAAAAAAAATAGTTACAATTCTAGCCACCAGGGTAAAAAATGGCGCTGTAAGCAGTCAAAACGTGGTATAGTTACAGGAAAAAGGCAGGAAAGATCAAACACATGAGAACAATGGCTCTGGCATGTTTATTAGGAACTATGGTTACAAGAACTGTTCAATATGGTCTCCCAATTCAGCAACATGCTGCATTCGTAACACGGCATGGTCGACGGTTGCTCGCAGCATGTCTGGTGAAATCTGAGCGACATGTCGTTGTATGCTAGCCTTCAGATCAGGCAGAGACCGGACATGTCCCTGATAGACACGATCTTTTAAATATCCCCACAGCCAGAAGTCACATTGATTAAGGTCGGGGGATCTGGAAGGCCAATCATCTGGAAACTGCCTAGAGATGATGCGGTCATTAGTGAAGGTTTCTCGCAGCAAATCTTTCACGTGGCGAGCGACATGTGGTGTTGCCCCATCTTGCATGAAAATGGTGGTGTGTTCACAGTTCCGTTCTTGCAAAGCTGGAATCACGTGTTGCACAAGGAGGTCCCTATAACGTGCAGATGTCACTGTACACCTAACAGGCCCTCGAGGTGTCATCTCCTCAAAGAAAAACGGGCCAAGAATGAAGGAGCTAGTGAACCCACACCATGCAGTCACGTAAACTGAGTGCAATGGTTGTTCCTGCACAACATGTGGACGAGTGGAACCCCATATGCGACAGTTCTGAGTATTCACTGTACCGACCAGAGTAAAATGCGCCTCGTCAGTCCACAGAATATTCCCCGGCCACATGTCATCCACTTCCATGCGTGCCAAAAACCGATGGGCAAACTCACGGCGTTGTGGAATATCTTGGGGTTTCAATTGGTGCACAATTTGAATCTTGTAGGGATACCAGTGTAAAATGCACCGCAATACCTTGCGAACTGTTGACCAGGGGAGTGACAATTCACGTGCCACAGCTCTAGCACTGGTTGCAGAAGTTGAGGCATGTGCTGCACGGTCAGCTACAGCTACAGCAACTTCGTCCACAACTTCCACGGGGATGGGCCGCCTTCCCCTCCCTGGTGCAACACCCAATTCACCTGTTTCCTCGAATTTCTTCATCATCTTCTTCAGCCCATTAATTGACATGGGCCCTCTTCTCAGCCCTTTCTGTTGGCGATATTTCCGCAGTGCACGGTCTTTCTTCGCAATAGCCATTGCTTTTTACACGGGAAAAATCAAACTTTTAATGTTCGGCGAACATTCACATCACTAAAGGAAAAAAAAAAAACAACAAGCGTCACCAACAACAACCAGGGAGCTCACACAATGGTTAGGCAATGTCACCGACTTTGACGTCAGAGTTACGGAAAATTCCACGTTTTGACTGCTTACAGCGCCATTTTTTACCCTGGTGGCGAGAATTGGAACCTTTTTTTTTTTTTTTTTTTTTTTTTTTTTTTTTTTTTTTTTTTTTTTTTTTTTAAATTCGCGAGCGCATTGCTTCATTATCATATCTACGAAGTTTCAGACTGCTACTCTCATTACAGCCCGTGCTGTACCACTCTGAACACCGTCACTTTAATTATAACCACCTGGTATTTACGCATTGAGTATAACAATATATACGTAATTGTATCTGGGCTGAAACTCCTTATTATGTAGATGTCACCCTTGTTTCAGGCACCTTTTCAAAGCCAGAAGTTGATTCATCTGTGTGTTACTTATCTGTGAGAAATATAATGTAGCTGGACAATTAAGAATTGAAGGAAACAATGTGTGCAAAAGAAATGCCCGTGGCAACGGTTGCTAAGGACGTGAGAAAAGGGCATTTTCACCCTTAAGGAAGGGCCGATTGAGAGATTTTTGAATTTTCTCGGCCTTTTGGGACGATTTCATGGGGGGTCGTAATCGGGCGTTTTTCGCCTCCGGGGCTTCCTTCATGGAGAACATTTATGTCAGTGAGTGAGTGAGTGGTGGGATTGGGGCTATATATATATTGGATAAATCCGATCCGCCACATATAGCACACAAGTATGAGTGAAGCTACTAGTTCGAATGAAGCTTCAGGCCTCCCCGATGGCGCAGTGGTAGCGTCCTCGCCTTGTAATCAAGGGGTCCCGGGTTCGATACCCGGTGGAGGTACAAAGTGGTTCGGATCCCACTTTAAACTGTAGGTCTAGTCCCGATTAGCCTTACTGTGCATAAAGTGGACTTAAAACACAAAATCAATCTAATGAAGCTTCAGTTTCCTTTCTTGACGAGTTGGGTCCGAGTAAAATTAATTTATAATTTTGGACCTATTAATATTATTCGTTTGTTAAATATACAAAACAGCAATAAGGCGAAGTATTTAATGCCCAGTAGTTTTGAGTATATAGTGTATTGGTCCTGAGCCTTCGAGGACAAGAAAGAATGCTCACAGCATCCTGAAATCACGGAGGTTGTCAATAATGTTTTGAACAGTTCATTTCAAATTTGAAAATGTTCTCGTAAATGTTGTTCCTCACACACAAGAAAGTTCTGGATTGAAACTCATGATCAGTGCTCTTATATTCACACATTTCTGACAACACATTTAGTTCTAAACTAGTTTCTGTCTGTGATATTTTATGGGTGGAATATACCTCTCTTTTACTCAACACCTGATTTTTTTTTGGGGGGGGGCGGTTGCCCACCCTTGCCCCCACCAAGTTATGCTTATGGCAACTTCTCTCGGCAAAATGTTATCAAATGGTTTGTCTGTTTGTGAGTTAGGGTAAACAATTTGACAACATATACCTGTCGATTGCAAATTGGATTGAAAGTAGTCTTAAGTCTAGTATTATGGGATAATTGATATGTCGATAAAATTGTTTGTCTGTCAATGTGAGTTTAACTATGGATATACTACTTTCTGATTAGTACACATAGCATAGAGCATTCGCAGTTACACTGTAAACACCGCTCTAACTTCTTTTTACATATCTACGACGAGACATAAGCATGAATCATGAACTCATGAAATAAGTGGAGGGATTTTCGCACATGCATGCTTTACTTAGAATTTCAACCTGAGGTCCATAACGCTATGCTTGATCATTTTTACGTACACTGCTGTTATCCTCTAATCAACCAGCCCGAATAATGAAGCAAATTTGCATGTGAAAATTTAAAACTGTGGGTTAACTTTATTCGTGTATTATAATTATGGACGGAAAATACATAAAATGTTATCTCCATAGTTCGCTTTTATTCATCGTACCTTCATCAACTATTTGTTTCGTTAACGGAAATGTCGAAGTTGCCAAATTCCGAACATAACTGTGGTACAACTTGCTGCACATGGAAGAAAAATATTATTTAAAGTTCTATGTAAAATGAAATACACTAACCGTCGGAGTGGTCAGCGCCAGGGGCTTGAGTATTCATTCTGAGTATCACTTAATTAATTTCGTCTAATCATCACTCATCCTCATCTTCGCGACTATCCAAAAGTGGCAGAAATTCGAAGTAAAATAAACCAAATCAATCAATCAATCAATGAAATATACTATCTTGAAGTTTACAAAATATATTTACATGTAACTCGTACATAATCAATTTAAATCAATTGATGGAAATATATTTGCTAATTTGCGCTGATTAGAAGACAGTCAAAAGTTCTACTAATTCTTGACTTTGGTCGTTGAGATGTTCTTAAAACGAGCTCATTAAAATTTCCGAAAGCAGATATTTTGATGCATTAAGGAAGATTCAGGCCAAAGCAGATTTCAGAAGAATAAGTAAACAAGAAACGAACATTAAGAAGCAAGTGTGACCTTCCACACCGGGGCGACGCAATAAGCACCTCAGTTGCCTGTAGATTGGGTGACTCTCGGAAAGGTTCGTTTTTTTCTATAGTCTAGTTGCACCGTTCACGTGCAGTGAATGCCACTTTGAAGATTGCAAAGAAGATCCAGGTGTTGTATCCCTTGCATTTTGTTGCTTTGGTACGAAACCCTCTGTTGCTTCAAGCAACTTGCTTGTCTCCTGTACGTACTTGTTATTTGTATCTTTTGTGTGAAATCTTCGTAACATAAATGTCATAGCCAAGAAAAACCTCGCAGCACTTGTAATGGTCGGATTGAGCATTACTGGTTTTGGAAATATGTTAATTAATTGCTGGCCAGCTACAAGGTGTAGGGTAAAGTAATATGTTTTTCATGTGTGTACTTTTATGTTATTACTGAATGTAAGTGTATGTGCTCATTGGATTGTGCTTTACTGGATATTAGATTCCCCTGTTTTTTATCACCCCAGGGGGGGGGGGATGTCTTTCCAAAGACCGTTACAGTGGAATTTTCTAACGCTATGTGGTCCACGTCCACGGACATTTACCCAGACTATAAAAAAGCCAATTGGGCTATTATAGAAAACAGTGTTTCCCCATCTTTCGATGACGAAGAATGTCTCCTCGAGTTTAGTCCACTTTTGGTGGCTAGACTATTATAAGACTGTAGCATTTGGTTTAAGCCAACCCCTGTTTGCTGTTCCAAGCCCCCTTTAGAAAAGTTTTGAATATTTGGCTATTTCCGTATTGAATAATTGATGCCCAGAAGAAAGAGTAAAGGCGTGAGGAAACGCATTTGTAATGAACGGAATATAATTTAAGCTGAGGGTAGGCCCGCAGAGATAGTTTTGCTAACTCTGCTGTAAAGGAAGTGCCGATGGTGTAAGCCATAGGTGCGCAATTATATTGATTTATAGCTCTGTTAATTTGGTGTATGCAAGACACACATGGAAACGATATGTAAATATGTATATATATAACAACGTATAATAAACAATATAATCCTACTAGAAATGTTGTTGTTGATTTGGTGATTTAAGTCCACTTTATGCACAGGAAGGCTAATCGGGACTGGACCTACAGTTTAAAGTGGGATCCGAACCACTGTGTACCTCCACCGGGTATCGAACCCGGGACCCCTTGATTACAAGGCGACGACGCTACCACTGCGCCATCGAATTAACTCTAAGAACTACAGTACTGTCCATTTTAAACCAGTTGTTTATTCACTTGATGTACATGCGTAACGAACCAGGGACTAAAAATATAAATTGTTATGTGAAACCCTCCTTTCGTATTTCCGGCTCAAATATAATCTGCTCACTTGGCAACCAGGGTGAGGTGAAAGGAGAGATTTGAAGGATTAAAGCAGGAAGTAATCCAGAGGGCCGGATAGAAACCAGGGACTGGGGGCTAACCTTTCAAAGAGGGGGGTTGCACTTTCACACACTGATCCTAGGTTCGAATCTTGGGTAATCGATGTGTGTTTGTTCCGTCATCTGTCTCATCAATTCATCCTTCATCCTCATTGTATTGTGATTAACCTAGAGAGGTAAAAAAGGACGTAAAATAACAAAACAGAAGAAAGTAAGGTATGGACAACAACGTTCCTCCGAATAGAGGAAACATTTTATTTTGAAAATATCAAAGAGCTTCTGTCAACATTACAGTGTCGCCGAGAAAGATAGAAGAAAACGGGGGGGACCGAAATATTTTTTTAGGAATAGTCAAATTTTATTCCCATTAAATATCGCATACAAAATGCATACTTGAGGTAAAAGTTGGTTAAATGAAAATTTTTCTTGTAGGGACAATTTTTCTTGTGGGGACAATTTTTCTTGTAGGCTAAGGTATGTTCATGTACGCATGTGTCAAGCATGTGTACGACCGTGAGGTGCCGCTCCTCCACCCTTGTATTCCTCAAATCCTCAATTGTTTGTTATCATTGTAGTGAACAAAGTTGTAAAATTGTAATCAACAGGGTCCTAACGAGTAGTTTCATTGTGAAGCAATTAATCTTCGTTTTTAAAATATGTTCTAGATTTGTGTTTGAACAAGTTGGAGCTAGGGTTGCAGCTTATAATGTTCTCCATGGGTATCGAGGCATTTAATAATGCCCAGAGTTGTCCTGAAGCACAGCTTCGAACGACATTATGCGGGTGTGTCTACGAAAACCAATCCAGTCAGCAAATCAACCATCAGCTTGTAGATCCACTGTTTAAAATAGTAGCTTATACCACTCGCTTATAGCAAGCAACTGAATGTGTAGATATTTGTGCGACAAGAAAGCACTGTTTCTGTTGTTGTGGCAATGTTTGTACAATTCAAGATATCGCCAGAGGTTAGAGTAGTTACGCCAGAGGTTAGAGTAAGTTTAACTTGTTGAAACAAGTTCGCCACTTCTACCCAGCAGATGCACATAATGGTTTGGATCCCATTTTGAACTGTAGGTCCAGTCCCGATTAGCCTTATTGTGCATAAAGTGGACTTAAACACCGAATCAATAAATCAAACAAGTTCTTCACTTCGCCCAAAGGAAAACTAAACATCTCTCAACTTACAGCATTTTGTAATCGCGCAAAATAGCGAAAATCCATTCTCCTCCCGCCTTATCGAAGGCTATGACCCAATTTTACTCAAATGAATTATCACTCTAGTCCTCAAAGGTATACAGCGACTGTAAAAAAATCTGCCTAAAAGCTCTAAATTTACAGTAATTGCCATCTTAGCAGAGTTGTAAGTTTTCTATTTTGTTCCCGCTCCCCTCCCCCCATCACCTATGCACTCAAAAGTAAATTTCTTACTGGCAAATTGTACATCTATTGTTTTTTGAATTTCGATGATTAAGCTCTGAATATTTAGTGTCTACAGAGCGTTGCAAATGTCAAAAATGGGTAAGTAGTGAATATGCATAAATACGTATATTTACATACATACATACATACATATGTACATATAGGTAGGTATATGCATGGATGTAAGGTTCAAGTGACTGTTACATCCAATGGCTGGAAGCCCTCTGTTATGCTAAATGAAATGTGGTATGTATCATCAGGAAAGCAGATCAATATTTCTGCCAAACCTCTCTTTTTGTTGTTCGTGTTGTTGTTTCCTCACTATCATTTCAAGCTTATTTTTTAAAAAATAAAATAATGTGGGTTCAACCTTAGTTTACCCAACTTTTCACACCACTAGGTTTCGTGCGAATTCTTCTCTTGTCTTTACAGTTACACATTATTTCACACGCATTTGTTTATGAGAGCTGTGAATTCGTGACAGGCCAGAAGTCGCTAGCAATGCTATGAAGAAAGCACAAATTCCCTTGCTCCTCCAATGTTTGTTTTGATCTGGTGGGCCTACACAACACTAAGCCCCATCTCACAAACAAGGGTGTTCTAGGAATAACAAAAGAGACCCGGGAATTATGAAACATACATTGGTTACATGAATGTAAAATTAAGTACATGTCTGTAAGTAACTCTCAAAGTATCTTGATACAAAGTTTCGTTGCAGTTTGTGTCGTTCATTACAAACAGACGTTTATTATTATTATTATTTTAGGCTCACCCTGACTCAAAAAAATTAGTACCCTTGGGTAATCCTCGGGAGTAAGGGCGGCCGGAGTGTGGTGCTGAACACATCACCTCCAAAATGGCCGAGATCAAGAATATGTGCACCCACCTCCCCTAAATTTGCCTCATGCACGGTGCTATATGCGCGGGAAACTTTACATTTTACCTATTATTATTATTATTAAAAATGTGAGATATCTATATGCTCTTTGTGGTATTAGTTATTTCTTCGTTATTTTACGTCGCTTCGCGTTGGTTCGATGTGGCCTACAGACTGGGTATTGTTCGTCTCTTTCAGTACGGAATAAACATAACTTGATTCGGAAAGAATTGGGTCGCCCACGTCGTCTTCGTGACCGCGTACGTGACTTCATATGTTTAGAAAACAAATTCTGATTGTTTCCACTTGACCTTGGAAGGGGCGGACTATAATTGTGTTTTGGTTCCATAAAGAATGCAGCGTGCTGTAGAAAATAATTGGTATATATATTCTTTCAATAGGTCGCCGCAGTGCGGGATGAAAGGAAATGCTTCCACAACTAGAGTCGTTTTCACGTTCAGAAGACACAACGGCGCTTATGGAGAAACCGCACAGTGTTGCCAATACAGCGCTAGCTCATGTCGCCGGGAAATGATGACCTTCCTTCACAATGAAGGTGTTACATATTTTGTATATATAATGATAATTATATGTAATTATTAATATTAATATTATACTGTGAACGTTACAGTTACCCTTTTTACTATGATTCAATGCGATCACTACACACGCGAGTGTAATGCACGAATATGACACTTCAGAAATCACTTAAAAAAGTAAAAATCACTGAGAGCTCACGCAACTGAAAACACTTTTTCGGGAGAGGGAAAAAGTCTAAACAGACCAAAGCAGATCTCTCACTCAAGTAAGGGGAACATGGCACATGGATTAGATTAAGTTGCAACCCAAACAAACAAATGAGTTATGGCCCACGTGAACTGATAAGACGTGAATGACTCAAGCAAGGCATGTCATATTTCTATCTTGAAGCCCCATATTTTGTCACGTGTTGGAAAGCCTTTCAAGGGTTAATATGGTGTCTATGAATTGATGTGTACGTTGGAAACTGAAAGGTGATCTTCATTTCAGTATTAATGTCGACAGTAATGTAAACGAAAACAACGTGTATTTGCGACAGCACTAATGTTGATCACAACAGCAGCATTGGAAATAATTGTCAATTATTAAATTTAAGTAATTTCAATTCTATTATAACAAACAGCATGAAGTTCATATTTTTACTGAATGGAAATAAAATTACTCGAAAACTTGGTGGTGATTAGCCGGAATGCTGCGGTGAGTCAGCTCAAGATGGCCAGACAACGTCTCCTTACTTCGCGCGCGGTTCGGGTTAAAAAGAAACTCCAAATGCATGGAATGGTTATAAAAAATAATTTCATTATTTTCTCCACAACTTTGTCGCTGGAAGTTTTTACTTGGAATTACAGAACAAAAAATGGCCAACGACGACATTTTCTACTGCACGAATATAAAAAATCTCCACATACTTTATTTGAATATTTTTTAATGCAAATATGCTTTAAAGTATTGATAAATTCTGAGTACTACCGTCACCTATGACAATTAAAAAACGGTGTCAATTTTTTTCATAATGAAAGCTTCAATTTTACGGCATGTTTCAACGGTAGGAATGAAAACAATGTAAAAATTGTGTTTTCACAGAAAATTTGCGTTTTTAATTTATCTAAAATTATGTAAGCAAGTTACCACTTTTTTGTGCTCACCATCGTATTCTCTACAAAATTTCCTGCAAAACTGCAGGTACCGATTTTACTTAAGCTAAATTTGTAAATCCAGAAATTTGACAACAGCGCGCTCGTATCTCCCATAAGAAAAGCATTGCCCATAAGAGCCCATTGTGTCTTCTGAACGTGAAAACGACAGTGTTCAGCTTCAAGCCCTGCATTTCCCTCAGTAATAAACAGATAAGGAAAGAAAAAGGGAGAACCCCTGAAGACGCTTATTGTCCTGGTGCCTTTAAAATAAACAAGGGCGTCAGATCAGCGGAATTTCGGTTCCCCCGTTTTTCTCTTCCACCTTCTTTATTGATGGTTTCAATTATATGTATGTACGAGGCACTAAAGCTAAATCTAGTTAACGTCTCATTGATACAGTGGACCAAGATTGTTCCGGCGTTCTAGAAATGAACTTGGTTGTAGGATCTTACTTGCTAGTAATTGAATTAAATTAATGGCATCTGCATTGTTAGTAATAAAAACCGCGGTAGCTCAGCTAGCGTCTGATTACCATGCGAGAGACCCGGGATTTTTTCCACCTGTTCAAGCGGCCCTGGCGCCCGCCCAGCGTCGTATAAAGTGGGTACGTGGAGGATGCTCTGGGAGATAAAGGCGGCCCCACCTTCGGCCGTGATCAAGAAAGTGTGGGGTCCTAAATCCACACCCCGTATATGCCTTCATAGCTTGGTGCAAAGCACAGGGGAACACTTTACTTTTTATGTTAGTAATGAAACGAAAGTTCGGAAGCGGGGAGAATGTGTTAAGACAGAGAGGAAAAAGAGTGGTATTTTAGGAAGGTTATTAATTAAATGAGTTAAGCAGTGTGCGAATTAAGCGAAGGGGGTGCCGGTGATTTCCCCGCAACAATAAATTTTATCCCCTGCAAAAGAAAATTATTTTTATCCCTGCCAGATGTGTTTTTATCCCTTTAAAGAAAAATGGAATTGAAAGGATATACGATATACGTATTATTCCATGTCTTAACTACGTAACAGACACAATTGAAAAATCATTTGTCCCTTAATGGTCCAGTCCTAAGATTTCCCTGCCCCAAAGTATGCACAAAATTGACAACCTCACCGTGCCGACACAACAGAAACTCAAATTTTCGTGGCATAGTGCTGATATTTTACATTTATTAAATTGTTCACAAGAAACTTGTAAGATTGGCATTAAGTATGAACTTGGCAATATACAGTTTTTTCGTGTATGAGTTTGGGTTTACTTAGAATCAGGGGGGCCGCCAGGAGGTGGGGAAGGATGCTTCATCACCCCTTCATTTTCTTCCTCACGCCGTCCACCATCCCTTGTTCAATTTGTTAAACCATGTCATATTCAGCGTAGAAAGGTTTTGAAGTGAGATCGGTATTACTGCATACAACAGGCAAGTCATCAATCTTAATCTGACATCAGGCACGTATCCAAAGGGGGAGGGCTTTGGGGGCTCGAGCCCCTCCGAAAATTTTCTGTTTACACTAGATAAAATGAGGCTTTTAGTTTCTTGAATAATGTGATCATAATTTGAGAGTTATAATTATCGAGACAAGACAGAGAATGTTCTATTACTCTCTTATTGTTAATAGCACGTATCCATGGTGGGGATCGGAAATTTTTCAATTTACTTTAGAAAAAAATAGGTTTTTGTCTTCTTGAATAATGGGACGATGAGTTAAAGAGAGAAATAATTATCAAGGCAAGACGAAGAATGTTGTATAACCCTGTTGTTCATAATATTGCACGTAAACTTTTCTTGCGCTTTCGGTGTTGTCGCAGCGAACTTGAGCACTATGGAAAGACTTGTCAGCATTTGAAAGCTGCACAACAAAGGTATCGCCACAAGTAGGACGATTCGTTGTAATTTTTAATCTCTGGAAAGCGCGAGAGGGAACGTTCTTGAATAAGAGTAGGAGTCGAACTACTACTGGTTATATTAACGAATCGTTTTCCTGCTGAACGTTCTAGAATATGAGAATATTCAATTTCCCGGTTGATCTGTACAATAGAATCGGTTAATGAGACTTCAGAGGTAAGTGTGACAACTCATACAGTCGATTAGTGATCAGTCAGTGTCCATTGCTGGCTTTATAAGATCTAGTGATTTGAAAATGAAAAGTAACGAAGTCTACTTCTAGTTCCAGTTCGGGTCCAAAGAAGGACACAACGACGACAGCGGAACTTCCAGAGTCTCAGTGTAGTGCTAATTCAGGTCGGGAGCCGAAGAGATCGAAGGTCTCTTTCTCTAAAGTTAATATTTCAGCAATACCGGGTATTGGGGCAGTTTATTAAGAAAGAAATAAACTGCACAAATCAACTGAAAAAGAAAGTTCTGATTGATGATTTAGTTGTGACCGGACCAAATTCCGTGTATGCGGTTTGTAACCTTATATAATAGAAAAATGCATATGAATGCGTGAACCTACAACAGATGGTGATATTTCAGATATTGGCTTTGTTATACTTGTTACCCAGCAAGCCTTGATGAGTTACTAAGAGTCTCATGTTACCGACAAAAGGAGTAGCGGACTAACTTTGTGACGACTGGAGGATGTTGCAACATCGCGCTACGACGCCAGGGGTTCCGGTTTCGAATACCGGCCTGGGCATGGATGTTTTTGAGTGTCCATTCATCAATTTCATCATATCGTCACTTATCCCCATATTCGCAAATTAGCCAAAAGTGGCACAAAAAACTAGTAAAATAAAGCAATTCAATCAATCTTCTAAAGTCTTGAAAATCCAAGTCACAAGGATGGAAAATTAGGGCTTTTTTAAGGTTAGGTGCGAAGGCAGGTGACAACACCCTAAAGGATCATATACAAACCTGCGGGAAGAACGATATTACTTAAGTCTCCAATACGAAATGATAAAAACTTTTGGTGAGTTCATTATAAATAATGTGTCCGAGATAAAGAGTGGTATCCCCAGAATTTTCGGAAGGGAGAGGGGTTATGAATACTATTTTTGGTGGTCAGTCCTCATTTTGCCATATTTGTCTGTCTTTGACGTTCTTTTTTTTAAGGAATACTTTGTCAAATGGTGTTATGACCCCACCAACTCTCCCTTGGGCACGTCACTGTAGACAAATGAGTAAGCATTTGATCATATTGGGAGACGAAACATTAGATATGTTGGGAACTGTGCATTAATTGTTTCTCGATCCGGCTATATTCGAGAAAAGATTCTTTGTTTCGTGCCGATATATGACAAGACTGAGGAAGCTGTGATAGACATCTTTGAACAAAGTAAAATAAAGCAGATAAATGAATTAATCACAATTTTGAACACTTGCGAGTGCCTGAATGTGGACAATTTGGTGGGTTTCGGCTTTTATAAGAGCTGCAAACATGGGAGGACAAGACACATTAGTGGTGTTCTGGTTCGAATCAGAGAGAAATATTCGAGAACTGGCTGCGTTCAGTTCGAAGCCCACAGTTTGAATCTCGCTTAGTCGAGTGGATTGCCCATTCCGTGCATGTGTAACACCTTCGTAAAAACACTCACAGATACCACAGATGTTTTGATGCCTGGTGAGAAGAAATGGACAAACACACATACTCAGATGGTTCCGGCACACAATGTTAATGCTGGGAAACAGAGGAGCCGTGTGGTAAAAAATGTTCCGATTTCACGTTCTAATTAAAATGGCAACCTTAAACAGGCGACGATTTAAGGGATAGTTGCTCCCCATTTTTTTGCTTCCTCACTATGGCCTCTTAATGGCAAGCCTTGTCTACGAAGAGAATGTAAATTTTCCTTGCACCGCCCCTTACCCCAGGTTTTGGAACCCAATAGCCACCACTGGCCTTAAACATGCAATTCTGAGGTTCTATCTATACCTCTTAAAAATATGTTGTTAGTGTAAGACTGTTGGCTTGTATAGAGTCAATTGTTTTTATGAGCCATTGTTGCTTTCCATTGTTATGCAGCAATAAAGAGGGTCCAAAATACAGGTTCGGACTGTATTTTTACTTATTTCGGCCCGTAATATCTTGGGTAAACAACACTACCCATTTTTTTACTCTGCATGGAAGCTCACTATTAGAACTCACTGAAATAGTACATAACTTGGATATTGACGCTGTTAGTAGATATAACCCTTTAAATACTAAATTATTGCAAAATACGCAACTTTAGAATTAGGCTTTTCTCAAACAGCAAAAGGGAAGAGTAAAACTTGGTATGCCAAGTTTTTTTTTTCGTTTTTTACTTTCTATTGAAGACTCGTAGTGGCGCTGTCGGCCACCAGAAAGCAGTTTAGTAGCAGTGAGGAAAATGGCTACCACTGGACAGCAGAAAGTGTTCTGTATTCTCGTTCAGCGGCATTTCCGAACAAGATTTGAGGTTGAACCGCCTTCTGCAAGTCAATTAGAAAATGCTACAACATTTGTGGAATTGCGTGAGTGCATCACTGCAGCCATAGCCGACGTGGACCCTGAAATGCTAGGAAGAGTGTGGCAGGAACTTGATTATAGACTAGATGTGTGTCGTGTAACACGTGGATCACACAGAGAACATTTATAATACGCCAGGAAAAACATTTTGCGTTTTTCAATCTGTGTGTGTAATATCAGTCATTTACGTATCATTACAATGAAATAAATAGACACTGAAATCGGGAACATCATTTTGACTTACGCTGTATGTACTCACACATGGAAATAAAAAATCATTGGGGCCTCGTCCTATTTTTGAGGGGAAAACATCAAAATGTTAAGAAATGTCAATGTAAATTATCACACTTCCTTCCCTATCAGAAAGAGGAACATACCTTTCTCCTCACCTTCTATGTTCCAAATGGAACAGTTCCTGTCTTGAAAAGTTGTGGAAGAGTTACAGTTTTTATTTCTAACGGTGAAAGCGGCCCCGGCGCCCACCCAGCGTCGAATAACATGGGTACCTGGGGGAAACCCTGGGGGGTAAAGGCGGTCAGGGGCGTGATGCTGATCACATCACCCCCACTCACGACCGGATCAAGAAAGTGTGGGGCGTTACCCCCACACCCCCTATACGCCTTCATGGCGTGGTGCTATGCACAGGGGAGCACTTTACCTTTTTTTTTTTACCTTTATTTCTTTGATGAGTAGCATAGTGGTAATCACCTCTTTGTAATCAAAGGTCTACGGGTTTAATGCAAGGTGGAGGTACAAGTTGTTCGGATTCCACTTTAAACTGCAAGTCCACAGTCCCGAAAAGCTTTTATGTGCATAAAGTGGGTTTAAAAATAAAACTCTACCGACCTCTACATACAATGACACACCAAGGACTTTCGTTAGCCATCTTTTTGCCACCTTTTCCTGCTTTAGACATTCTTTTTACTGGGCCAAACAGGGACTATGATTCCCTACACCAGAAATGCCCATCCCCCTCAAGGCCCTGAACGCAGTCCCCCAAATCAAGAATTTCAAGGCAGCAAGCATAAGGATAATAGGCCAAAATTCATAACTAGATTCGATCATCATAACCCCCCAATATTATTTTGATAAATATAGTAACTGATTTTAATTTGGATGCAATAGCCTGTCAAGTGGTCGATAGTTATATCTTAAAATGTATATTTTCGACACGCAGAAAGCTAGCACATTGATTTCTTAAATAATTTGAAATGTCAGAAAATAAATTATGTGTATGCAGTGTTTTTGGTCGGGGAATAGATGTTAAAAAGCCCACAACTGAATGATAAGATTGAAAAATCTAACTGGGCACACCACTTGCATACGCATGATTATTCGTTTCGGAGGTGGCCGGAATCGTAAAGGTGGATATTACATAGCTGCTTCACTGTGTTCTGGGAGAAGACGGGATATAAAATATTTCATAAATATTATTTTTTGTCTTCCTTTTTAAAGTTGTTCAAAGACAAATATCGGGGGCTAGTTTTAAGGGGAGTTTGCTTTTATCATTTTGCCCTTTCCAGAGTTTTTTACTGCTTTCATTTGAAAAAAAATAATTTTCTCAGAATTTCAGAATTTCAAATTTTCTCAAAAATGCATAGGTACTTGTGGAGCTGCAGCACCATCATCTCCCCCAACCCCTACCCTGCGTACACCAGTGGGGCAAACCAAATATTCGTGCTGCAGTTGTCTTAACCAAAACTTGTTTGTTCGTATGACTGATTCAATTATCGTTTCATACACAGAGCCGTAGATAGTGAAAATAGTATTTGTTGCCTCCTGCAATAAATTCTCCTCTTAGGCTTAGAGTATTTCAAAGTAAAAAAAATCTGGATTGTATCTCACGTGTAAAATTCACTTTCTGCAACAAGTTTGATATGCACATTATTTTCCTGTTGTATCGGCTTCTTTACAATGCGTTAGTATGTAGTATATTTAGTACAATTATGACAGCACACGGAACAGACAATACAGTAGTATTTTTAATAGAACTACTTCGTTGAAATGGTGCACCTGCAGGAAGAAATCGTACGGGACAAGTCCTGTGAATAGGCTGGATGGGGAATAAATTCGAAGCAAAATTAGTGCAATTTTGCCTTTGGGACGCTCGATTTGTGGGATGGCGCGTTTTCCTGTTGCAAAAGCACTTTTTGAGCATTTTGGAAAGTGATTCACCTAATGAACTGCGGCATCATCTCCTAAATTTACTAAAATATTCAATCTACACCAAGAATATTGGTCGTGTCTGGCAATTTAGTAGCCGACCTTCGTGGCGGTGTGATTTGCACAGCGCGCTACGACGCCAAAGACCAGGGGTTTGAATTCCGGGCTGGGCATGAGTGTTATTTGTGAGTGTTTCTTCATCAATTTTATCATATCATCATTTATTCTCATCGTCGCGATCAGCTCAAAGTGAAAGAAAAGCGACGCTAAATGAGAAAAATGAAATCAAACCGTAATGTAGCTACAGTATAATCCTTCACAATCATCTTATCAAGACCCAAATAGGGATAATTGCGAGCATAGCGAGCGGGAAAATTTTTATATCTATTTATTTGCATACTTACAAGAATATTACATTAATTTAAATTTGCGTCAATACTTTCAAAGGATGCCGTGCTATTTACTCTTTCCCAAATTATTCTCCACTTGCTCAAGGGCGCCAAAAACGAAAAGGGTGCATCACTAAGAAATGGGGTGGGAAAGTGGTTCAATATCATGTAAATGGTAAGACAAGAACTACAATAATCTTTTCGTATATAATATCACATAATGTGAACCGTAAAAATTGTACCTTTTTATTATTATTTTTTTTTCTATACTGGTGACTTCCAGCGCTCTATGCCCCTTTTCTTAAATCCGCTGTTGTACACTGTGCGAAGCACTGCAAGCGAATCGAGCAAGAAAATAATTAGGGAATTAATTAAGAAACCGGCAATAATATTAATTTAATAAGGAGTAAATATTTTCACATGGTCCCGCGTCCTTTACTCCTTCCAAATTGTTTTCTTCTTGCTTCTTCAGCACCCACTTTGTTGTCTCTGAGCTCGTGGCGCCCCCGTACCTGATGCTGTGTCAAACCATCTCTCTCACCTTCATTATCCTAAAGTGGCAGAAAAGTAACGTAAAATAACGAATAGTTACCCGTGGATTTCTTATTTAGTAGTCTGTGCTCTATTTTACTTCACTGCATTTTCATGCAGCAGATGTTTTATTTAGAAGAGAAGGAAGAGAGGCGGGTGGCTATGACACCCACCGCAATGCCTCTTAGCGAATAATCCAGAGTAAAATCCACTTTATACCATACGATCATCAAATGGTATGGTGTCTAAATAATGATCATCATACGAATTTTATGCCAAAGCGCTAAATATTGATTGCCACCCTCCCCGAACTTCAAAGTTCGTTCCCTCCTTACTATGGAAATTCTGTGCCAATCTAAAACTTAGCATTGCTATCCAATGTATGCCCTCGAAACGTTGGAAGCCAACTCCAATTTAATCTGACTGGTAACCCGAGAACACTTGTTCGAATTGTGTATAATTGTTTAAATATTTAAAAAAAATATGTAGGATACGTACATGTATTCCATTCAGACTTTTGTTATATTAGGATATTCCAGTTAACGATTTGCTTGCTTATTTTGTTCAAGGAGTCTTGAAGAAAATTGTCAACGGGGGAGGAAGGGGGCTGGAATTAATGGGAAACCAGAAAACAGCAAGAGCGAAACACACGAATCAGAAAACATAAACAGAAGCCTGTTAAAATAACGAAAGAATAGGAAACAGAAAATATAGCTGGGAAAGTCTATTGTAAACGCAGAGTATGTACACTGAAACAGAAAGAGCTTTCAACAAACGCCGAAAATGAGGATAAAGTGGACTTAAAACATAGAATGAACATCCATCTCAGAACTGAAAATCTGCGTTTTACACGTAGGTAATATATCAATTAGTTATGATTGTTGACTACAAAAGATAAGTGTAAGGCTCAGCCTGTAAAATACTATATATGTAATGTAAATATATGAAACACTATTGTGAAACATATACTGCCTAAAATTATTTTCTAAAAAATATGTTTGGATGCCGCAGGAGCGACTATCACTGTGAAATGCTGTGTGATTTGTTGTTCACACAAAACGTTATTGTGCACCATTGAAATTACTTGCTCATACTGTAGTAATGATATGCCAGTGATATGCTATGCTGCGTCAGTCTGGGCGCATCTCACAGCGCAAAAACAAATCAGAGATAGTCTCAGATCTGTACAACGGAATGTCCTGTTAAGGATCCTCGGAGCGTTTAGTACAACATCCAAGACTTTGATAATAGCTGTTGTTGAAGTTCGACAAAGTGCCGCTTGTTACTGGTGGAAAAAAGGACTAAAAGAAGGAAGACCAGATACTTGCAACTCCTGTTCCTTTGGGAGGCTTAAGGTCTAAGGACTTATATTACTCAATAAATTTACTAGATAATATCATATATTCCAAGTTAGTAATTTATTATATTTTTCATTATAAATTTCCGTAAGATTTTCAAGCTGAAAATCAGCCCCAGTTTGTTATATTTTATATTCATATTCTGTATATACTTTTCTTTTATTATATTTATTCCTCAAGTACAATAATCTTAGAAAACACAAACATATATATACACACCTTGGTTTTATTAATAGGCACCAAGGTCAGAAACTTCTCCCTACAAATACTAGACTCATCTTCCATATTCCAATCCTAAACGGGACACTTCCGCTCTTGTAACAGCTATGATAAGCAATCTACGCAAAAGTATACCAAGAAAGAGGGTTGCGTAGTGTGAGTGGCGAGAGGAGGCTGGAGGACCTCGTCCCTCAGTGTCCCGATCCATTATTAATGAGTTGGATTAAGTCTTACAGAGGAACTGTGCCAGTGTCTCCGGTTGAAACAAATGAAAACGTTATTTGTCGTGCATTTTGCCAAACAACTGTTCTCACCAAGGATTTTTAAATGTTCATGTGTTGCTCAGTTGACCTCCTCTTTTTCATTCAGGGTTTTGTGCGAGTCGTATGTCGGAAATAGGATAAATTATGATGGGTAAAAAATAATGAATTTGATAATCTATATTCATCACCAGATGTTATTAAAATTATTAAATAAAGACGATTTCGGTGGGCAGGTCATGAAGCACGAATGGGAGAAGAAAGAAAACTTACAGAATCCTGGTTGGGAAACCTAATTGTAGGAAACTTATAGAAAGGCCAAGACGAAGATGGAATGGCAATAAATAAGATGTTTATAAGGAAACTGGTAACAATGGAGAAACCTGAATTAATCTTACCCATTGTAGGAACGGATAAAAAGTTTAGGTTGCTGTGACAATAAACTTTCCACTTTAGAGTTTAAGTTCGACTTTGTGTTTAAGTGCACTCTATGCACAGTATGGCTAGTCGAGACTGGGCCTACTGTTTAAACTGTGATCCGAACCATTATGTGCCTCAATCAGGTTCGAACGCGGGATCTCTTGATTACAAGGGGACGCTCGCCCTTTCCGCTTTAGGAATAATGCCAGAGAGTTAGTTAATATTTTCTAATGACTTTCAAAACTAAAAGTTCAACAAATCTCGACTTCTGTCGAATAAAAATCAGTGATATTTGTGTCAAGAAGTGTAACTCAATTATAATCACACGAGAGAGCGTAGAAATACGTCTAAAGTGAAAGCACCTAGCATAGGGTACATTCAAGAGGATTGCCATGGCAGTTTGTATCACAAAATGGTCGACAAATTAAGTTTCACTCTGGTCTGACGGACCCCTCGTTACCTTTCAACGTCTAAGATAACGGATTCGTTTTTGGAAGTAGCCGGTTATAATTCACGGGTTAAGCTTAACGCCCACTGAGACGTTGTTAAATGCGGCAACAGAACGCAAAGGCGCGTTTCCGGCGTCTCAGCGGGCGATAACCTTTAAGATAACATGCAGACTTCTGGCATGGAAATTCCGTGTGTTTCCCTGTAGTGGAAGCAGACAACAGAAGTTCTGTTGCTTTCTGTTGCCGCGTCTCAGTGGTGTTTAACTTAAAGTTTCCATCGTCACTTGAGACAAATGCTGCGGAAATATTGCATTTCCTCTTATTTGTTTATCACATTTTCCGTCACTCTCTTACTTTGTCGCCACGGTTAACCACCTAGTACAAATTGTCTATTTAAATTGAATGAATTGAGCAAGGAAAAAGCTAGCAAACTGCTACGTGCGAAACTTGTTTGAATTGTGTTACATCTTAATTTAGCATCCACATTCAATTATTCCCAGAGTTGTTTAATGTACAATTGTAGTTGAGACATCTTGGAAGTAGGGTCTGTAAGTTGGGTATGTTACGAATCCTCATGATAATATTTAATTCGGCTTCCCCGACGGCTCAGTAGTAGGGTTGTTCCCTTGTAATCAAGAAGTCCCTGGTTCGATACCCGGTGGAGGCATACATTGGTGCAGATCATAGTTATAAACTGTAGGTTTAATCCCGATTAGCCTTACTGTGCATAAAGTGGACTTAACCATCAAATCATCCAAATCGACTTCTACGTACACTGTTCACACACACACAACAGGTGTGTTTGTGCTTGCCATTAACTTCATTCTTACTTGATACTTCCTACCCTCACATCAGGTTAGCGTAAGGAAATCATTCCCCCTGACGTAATCAATCCCAAACACTCCTATCAAAATGAGAGCGCTTACATCATAGGTGGCACGTATGCAGTTTACACGTTTCCCTGCACGACCCACGCGACCCTAAATCTGTTGACCTTGAGTTTATTTGTCGACATCAAGTGACCCAGCAATGAAAGATTTAGCGCGAACGCAGCTCACGTGTCGCCACTTTCATTCCGATGAAGTGGCGCGACCACAGGGGGTGGGGGGAGGGGCAGGGGAGGCATTGCCCCCCAACCTTGGACGGAAATGAGTTCTTGGGGGGACAGGAGGGGGGGGACATTGACGGCTAAGTGTACCTGCAATTACCGCCCACAACTTGAAATTTTATGCAAATAAAAATACTTTTCGCAAAATGTTCTTGATCGCTCGCTCGCATTACCTGCTTATCTTTTCTTAGTCTTCAGTACCGTAGCTAGAGGGGCGGCGGGAGTCAGCCCTAGAGTCGTTTTCACGTTCAGAAGACACAACGGCGCTTATGGAGAAACCGCACAGTGTTGCCAATACAACGCTAGCTCATGTCGCCGGGAAATGATGACCTTCCTTCACAATGAAGGTGTTACATATTTTGTATATATAATGATAATTATATGTAATTATTAATATTAATATTATACTGTGAACGTTACAGTTACCCTTTTTACTATGATCCATTGCGATCACTACACACGCGAGTGTAATGCACGAATATGACACTTCAGAAATCACTTAAAAAAGTAAAAATCACAGCGCTCACACAACTGAAAACACTTTTTCGAGAGAGGAAAAAAGTCTAAACAGACCAAAGCACTCACTCACTCAAGTAAGGGCAACCTGGCACATGGGTTACATTCAAGTTGCAACCCAAACAAACAAATGAGTTATGGCCCACGTGAACTGATAAGACGTGAACGACTCAAGCAAGGCATGTCATATTTCTATCTTCAAGCCCCATATTTTGTCACGTGTTCGAAAGCCTTTCAAAGGTTAATATGGTGTCTATGAATTGATGTGTACGTTGGAAACTGAAAGGTGATCTTTATTTCAGTATTAATGTCGACAGTAATGTAAACAAAAAGAACGTGTATTTGCGACAGCACTAATGTTGCTCACAACAGCAGCATTGGAAATAATTGTCAATTATTAAATTTAAGTAATTTCAATTCTATTATAACAAACTGCATGAAGTCCATATTTTTATTGAATGGAAATAAAATAACAACTCCAAAACTTGGTGGTGATAGCCGGAATGATGCGGTGAGCCAGCTCAAGATGGCCAGACACCGTCTCCTTACTTCGCGCGCGGTTCGGGTTAAAAAGAAACTCCAAATGCATGGAAGTAATATTTCTGGGAACCGTTGTGTGGTTATAAAAAATAATTTCATTATTTTCTCCACAACTTTGTCGCTGGAAGTTTTTACTTGGAATTACAGAACAAAAAATGGCCAGCGACTACATTTTCTACTGCACGTGTATAAAAAATCTCCACATACTTTATTTGAATATTTTTTAATGCAAATATGCTTTAAAGTATTGATAAATTCTGAGTACCATGACAATTAAAAAACAGTGTCAATTTTTTTAATAATGAATGCTTCAATTTTACGGCATGTTTCAACGTTAGGAATGAAAACAATGTAAAAATTGTGTTTTCACAGAAAATTTGCGTTTTTAATTTATCTAAAATTATGTAAGCAAGTTACCAGTTTTTTGTGTTCACCATCGTATTCTCTACAAAATTTCCTGCAAAACTGCAGGTACCGATTTTACTTAAGCTAAATTTGTAAATCCAGAAATTTCACAACAGCGCGCTCGTATTTCCCATAAGAAAAGCATTGCCCATAAGAGCCCATTGTGTCTTCTGTAATGACTGCCTACCGGTAGAAATAGGGAGCCACCACATCATGGAGGCAACAGTGCCTCCGGGAACCAGTTGGGCAACAAAACAAAACACATCAAAAAATTAAATCCACGGCTAGCTATGCATACAACCTCAACTGGCTCCTTGTAACACACACATATGTAGGTGAAATTTAACATGAGCAGGTAAATCGAGATGCAAACACATTCATTATTATTTCCATAATTTTAATTTCTATTAGTTTGGCTAACTATGCAAGGTGACCAAAACTGATCCAAGAATCAAGACCTATAAACATATTGATAAAATTTACACACACTGTCACAAACTAAATTAGCAATAAAGAGTTGAAATTATTTGGCCAATTACATAATGCATGCAGTACGCGTACTACACTACAGTTTGCACATTACCTTGTCTGCCGATGCACATTAGAAAGAAAAATATATATAAGCGCGCACTGAGTTCATCGTTGGGGCCCAGTCTTCTAATATGGTCCTGACGTCACGTTTGAAGAGATATGGATGGGGGGGGGGGTTAATAGAAGAAATGATGGCGGTTCTTCAGTAGAGCAGCTACAACCACTGGTGGGTTCCTTGGTCGTCTCTGGTTCAGTCCATTTCAGCGCTTGATTACTGTATAAGCTGTTCGGCAGGCATCTTAACGTTGGACTCGCCGTACTTGACGGTGCTTCAACACTTGTCCGTTCACGCGTCCGAGCGTCAACAAATCAGCACTGCACACATACGTAGTTCGTACTTGGCGCTGTTTTAACACTTGCACGTTCACACGCCCGAGCGTCAACAGATCCGCACTGCTCTCATATGCGTACAAGGCAAAGAATCAAATAACTTTTCAAGAGCGACCACTTTGCCTCCTTACTTCTTCACCGTTAAAACTTAGACTGTCCGTCCCAGGACTCTCCACACTCCTGGAAACACTATTTTGCACTATTGTGCTCCTCTGACCAATCAGGAGCTTGCACTTTCTTCTCCATTATGTACTACTGACAATGAACATGGAGGGTGTGTGACCTCGCAAGTTTACAGCGTTATATATAATTCACCCTTTTACTAAAGTGGACAGAAACATGCCTAGATTCGAAATTTATGAAGGTAAATAGCTCTCCTTTGAACTTAATTCTGAAATTTACACGCAAGGGATGCTTTCGAAATGGTGACAGGCTTGTAAATATTCGAGAGACAAATATATGGTCGCACAGATGGACGGAGAAAAGGCTTGACGTGAGAATGTCTGAAAATATGGTGCGACTCGAATCGGAAGAGACCCCCCCTAGAATGGAGGGTGTGGAGCCATCTAGCATGGAAGAAAATCACTAGATTTAGAAAGTTGAAAGAGGAAAAGACAAAGTGATACCTTTACATACTTATGCCGGTGAAATTTTGACATGCCTGGCAACACTGACGTCCAGGCGCGCATTTCGTTGGGGAGAGCTAGCTCTATTGTTACATTTTTTCAGCTTTCTAGACTGGCTGCTGCATTCTGTCCCTCGGCCGTGAAAGTCGCATGGTGGTAAATTCACGTAACTGTGACAGCACCATGCTGTGCGAAGAAGGTGGTCAAAAATAGGGGTGACGTCCATGAGAGTTCCCACGACCCACGCTAACTTTCCAAAATAAGAAAAAAAATAAACAAAAAAATAAACCTTGGGGTGGACCCTGGGAAAAGTCCATCACAGAACCCCCCCTTCGGATTAATCACGATGAAAATCTGAATAATCTGAATATTCTATACAATAAATTATTTGGGGCATATGCCTGTTCACCCCCTCACAGTACGCCAAAAAAAAATACTGGGATGAACCTACAAGATATAATATCCTTATGAATAGATAATATACAGAAACAAAAAAAATATACATATAACCATAAAAATAGAAGTACAAAAAGTTTAAAATATTCACAAATACAAAGTACATAAAAGAAAATAAAGATTCCCTTCTGGATCCGGAAGAGGTCTTTCCACTTTCTTTCCTTTCAACCTGTCCCTGGAAGGGTCGCAAACGACCTGTGGTCATTCATTCATTCGCCGGCGACCTTCAGGCAAGGTTTCCTTCCTACAGCTTGTCGACCGTTTTCTTTGCGCTTCAGAAGTGGTCGGGTAGCTTTACTACAAAAGGACCCCTCTTGTTCGCCGCACAGCCATAACCTGATGTCTTCCTTTTTCCAATATTCCGAAAAAATATATACATTTATAATCTTCTTATCCTCTTCCCTTTTCTTTTCAGCAATTGCTGGCGAAACTTTTTCATTATTATTTACAATTGGCACTTTAAACATGATGCACATTACAATTATAAAAACACTAATGATGATAATAATAATAATAATAATAATGACAATAATAATAATACTAATAATACAATAGAGAAACACTAAAATCACTAAATAACATTTAAATTCCATCATCAGCCTCACTGTACTATTCCAGTGTTGCAGTGTACCGGCGTAGGTTGGTGGTGTTGTAAACACCAATCTCCTTGTTGGGTCGTGGTTTGGACAAGAGGTATGCGTTGGGCCCTACTTCCTTCACCACCACGAATGGGCCTTCAAAGAGATGCACAAATTTTCTGTAGATCCCTTTGTCTACATTTGAGGTCGCAAAGGACCTTTTTAGAACATAGTCTCCTTCGTTGAATGTTGTCAAGTGTCCTTTGTCGTGCTGTTTCTTTCTAGCAGCCGCAGCTTTTTCTAGATTTTCCCTGGCTCTCATTAGCTTTACCTCACGACTGGAATCGTCGTTTAGTCGAGGGATATTGAATATTCTCCTTATTTCCTCCTCCGGGTTTCTGTTGAGAAATAGCTCGTAGGGAGCATATCCCGTCGAACTGTGCACGGCCAGATTCATGCACTTTGTGATGTCCGGAATGTGTTGCGGCCACTCACGATGTTTGTCCTTTAAGCAAATGCGAAAAAGCCTCCCTATCTCCCTCATGGTTCTCTCCACAGGGTTAGCTCTAGGATTCTTGGCACTAATGAATCGCACTTCGATTCCCCTCTCATTCAATTCCTGCTTCCATCTCTTTCCCGTGAACTGAGTCCCCTTGTCTGTGAGGAACGTCTTTGCATTCGGACAGAGTACCAAAAAGTCATTCACAATCTTATTTAGGATTGCGTTTGTTGTGGCTTTCCTCAGCGGATATACCATCACAAACTTGGAGAAAACGCACAGAAGTACCAGGCAGTACTGGAGACCGTATCTCGCTTTCGGTAGTGGGCCGTATAGATCAGCTGATATAATTTCGCCAACGTTATTTGCCACCACTGGGTGCATCGGTCCTTTCATCTCCTGGTTAGAATATTTCGTCCGCAGGCAGAGATCACATGCATTCACGTGCTTCTTGATGCTTGCTCTCATCTTCTTCCAAGTGAAGAATTCGGAGATTGCAACGTGAGTTTTCTGTTGTCCGTAGTGGCCTCTCTTGTGATAAAAATCCATTATGCCATCCGTTAGGCACTTCGGAATGCAAATCTTGAACACTCCGTTTTCCTTTTTGCACAAGATGTCATCTTTTATCACATAACGAGAATTTTCTTCTCTCTCCTCTTCTTGGTGTCCCTCTAGGGATCGAACTACTGGCCCTAGCACTTCGTCTTCTCGTTGCAGCTTCGGAAGGTCCTGCATCCTCCTTTTCAGATCCTCTGGAGGCCTGAAATGTATGGCCGCTATGACCTCACACGGTTCCTTTGTGCCACCGCTTTCCTCAATCTTCCCACTGCTAGGATACCGAGATAGATGATCTGCGAGATTAGTGTTGCCCTTTATGTATTCAATAGTAAAGTCAAATGACTGAAGTAGCAGTAACCACCTGGCTATCTTCGGATTCGTGAGGCGGCACGTAAAGAGAAATTTCAGTGCTTTGTGGTCTGTGCGAATCACAAACCGCGCTCCATTCAGGTACACCAAATTCTTTTGTATGCCGTACAAGATGGCGGTGAGCTCCTTCTCCGTGATGCTGTACATCTTCTCACAGTCGCTTAACACTCTACTGTGGCACGTTATAACTCGTACATCACCTTCTTTAAGCTGGTACAGTATCGCACAGATAGCTTTGTCACTCGCGTCTGTTTCCAGATAAAATGTACTTTCTGGATCAGGGTGGTGCAACATTACCTCTTCTCCAAACGTCTCTTTGATCTTCGTGAACGCTTCTTCGTGCCTTTGTAGCCATTTGAACGAGGTTCCCTTCTTCAACAATTCTAACAGCGGCGAGATAAGCTTGGCGTGCTTCACATGGAATATTCTGTAATAGTTAAGGTGACCCAGAAACGAGCGAAGCTGTTTGACGTTCTTCGGCCTGGGAAAATTGTGAATTGGTGCCAACTTTTCGGCGTCCATTTTTATCCCCTGCGGAGTGACTTTGCATCCGAGAATGGATACTTCTTGCCGTGCGAATTTACACTTCTTTAACTTTAGTGTTAGGCCAGCATGTCTAAGTTTAATAAAAACGGCGCGCAGGTGTTTCAGGTGCTGATCGAAGTCATTGCTTGCAATTTGCAAGTCGTCGACATACCACGACAGAAAATCGTCCATTTCATGTCCCATCACGGATCTGAGTACTCTCACCGCACTCGACATGGCTGTCTTCAAGCCGAAGCTCACTCTGGTGAAAGTATATGAGATGCCGTCAAAAACGAATCCCACATACTTCTGATCACTTTCTCTTAATTTTATTTGAAGAAAGAAACTTGTGAGGTCAGCGCATGTAATATACTTCTTGCCCTCGAATTTCTGTAGTACTTCTAGCACTGGAGGTGGCTGATCGTGCTCTGATCTTATACGCAAATTTAAAAGTCGCGCGTCGAGACACGGACGTATACTTCGCTGTGAGTCTTTTTTCCTGACACACACAAGCGGGCTCACGTACGCAGTAGTTTGCTGTTTTATTATGCCCCAGTCCAGCCATTGCCTAATCTGTGTTCTTACCTCCTCTCTGTATGCATACGGGACTGGATAGACTTTCTGTGAAAAAGGCGAATCATCTGTGAGCTCCAGTGTGTGTTCGTATCCCTTCACTAAACCTGGCTTTTCATCGAATATATCTCGAAAATCGAGTAAGACTGCCATCAATTTTTCCTTCTGCTCTTCGGAGAGATTGGGCGTGGCATCAACGTGCTTCCGAATATCCTGCATCGACGCTCTTGTCTCCTGCCCTTTTGCTTTCTTCTCGTAGTCTCTGGCAACACTGCGATTCTTTTCTCTGGCTTCTACAACTTGTGCCGCTGCGACCATCGTAGCCGGGGGGGTTGGTTGACAGCTGTCCCCCGTCACAACAAACGGATTTGCTACCTGGATGCGAAAACTGCATTCCGGCTCACGACATCCCTCTCCACATGGTTCCAATTGTTTCAATGGAAGGAGCGGTGCCATTATATCACCATCGCACCGACATATGGGTCCTTCGCACTCGTAGCCAACAGTAATGTGGTTCGCTTCTTGTTCAATACTTTCGCACTCGGCGGAGACAAATTTTATTTCTGTGTATAGGCCGCTGCATCTCAATCTCATCGTCTTGTTGTGGAAGTCCAGGTGGGCGTGGTTGTCCTCTAAAAAGTCGTTCCCCAGAATTACAGGTTTAACCAGGTTCCTAACAACAAGGAAATTGACGTCTACCGTCACACCTCCAAACGATACAGGCAGATAAGTCTGCGTGACAATCTTTGAGGCCCTGGAACCGAACGCTGAAATGATTTTCAAACATCCAACGCTTAATTGTGGCAGCTTGGCGTTTTCCTCCAATAGGGATAACCATATTTCCTCGCTCAGGCAGCTGTGGCTAGCCCCGGAATCTAATAGCGCTTCACACATTTTTCTCTCTACGAGGACATTTACAAGGGGTAAGGGGCGCGGCTTGTTAAGAGCATCTTGATCATTCTCATCAAACACCTTATCAAATAACGTATTTACGTGCTCATTTTCTTCCACGAAACTCTTCACATGTGTTTCACACTCTCCTTCGTCACTGTAGTCACCTTGGTAATCAAAATTCCTGTTTTCGTTGCCTATTTCGTTTTCCCGGGGCCGGGGAGATGACGTCATACTTTCACTCCTTTCTCCCCTTTCCCGTTCTGGCTGTCAATCGCTGCTTCGCCTTCGATCCACGTCGTCTTGCCTTGCTTCCAATATTGAATTGACGTTCATTTGTTGCCTTTCTTCCGCATCATCCCTGGTCGGTTCATCATTGTAAGAGTAATTATAACCTTGTTGCCGTCTGTCGCCTCTGTCCCGACGGGGGGCGTTGCCTCGAGGTGGCTGTCGGCCACGTGGTTGAGGGTCGAACCTGAGTGACCTCGAAGGGTTGTCATCCAATCTGAATCCCCTGTTGCTTGCACCGGCGCGAGAGGACCGACCGCGAGTCTCAAAAGTATTTACTTGCCTGCGGTTGCGATTCTGCACAGAAGCCAAATTTTGCGTCGGCGTGTAAGATGTTTCTTGCACCTCTCTAAGCACGTTAAGTAGCTCGTTACACGTTGTAATTTTGAGTCCTATAACTGCTCTCCTAACATATGCTGGGTACTGCTTCAGAGCCACTTGCACCAATGTTTGCTCAGAGAGAGGATCCGGCAACACCGCATTTCGCTGCACCAGGTCCATGAAATATTCTGCAAGGGTCTTCCCGTCTCCCGGCTCGTACCTGCTTGTGTAAAGTTCGGCCTTCATTTTTATGAGTTTCTCTTCACCCAAAAACTGTGCCATAAACCGCTCTTTGAAAACCTGAAAATCCGTGAAATTGCGCTTATCGATGTTGAACCATGCTAGCGCACTTCCTCGAAGGGACAACCCGACGACCTTGATCTTCTGGTTCTCCGGAATCTGCGCGAGATCCATATAAGTTTCCATCTCTTGGATATAGGTGCAAGCTTTTAATTCATCCTGATTTTTGGCGTCGAACTTGGGTAGCAACAGGTCCCTCTGCAGATACACATTTGCCGCTGCTATCCCCGTACCACACACTGAAGCGGGGGAAGTGTTGGCACTCGCCGCGCGTCTGTCGCCGTTGCTTTCTAGCGTATCAACTCTGCGTGTCTCTGACGAGGCTGTGCTTGAGATCTGCGCTTTGAGAGATTGAATCTCCTCATTGATGGTCTCCCGCACTCTGCTATCTCTTCGTTCGATTGTGGCTTCAAGATGTTGAGACAGGGTGTCTCGCAAGTTCTCGGATATTTCTTGCATCCGGGTCTCCTGGACCTGATCCATGGATTCCGCAAATTCAGCCCTGATGTTATGCAGGCTCTCTTCAACAGTTTCCGTCCGCTGCTCTAATGATTCGGTTCTGTCTACCACTTCATCGATCGCCTTCCCTAGTACGGTATTCACCCTTTTGAGGTCCCTCTGCATCTCTCGTTTTAGATCCTCGTTCGACCTCTGCATCTTGCGTTCAAGTTCTTCGAATCTTCGGTCCATTTTTTCATCCTGTCTTCTTTCCAGGTCTCGAATATCCGTCTGAAGGACATCCAGCTTCCCCATGATGGATTGTAGCATCGCAAACATCTGAGCGTTGTCGACCGTTCTCACCTCACCCGCGATGGTTGTCATATTAGCTTCGCTTCTTCCCTGCATCTCTGGAGTCTCAGTGACGTCCCCACGATCGACGAGGTCTCGCCTTTCACCTTCTCGATCGCCCGACTCTTCAACAGAACCAATGAAGCTAGCCAGCCTAGTATGCTCGCGAAAATTATACCTCGAATTCATGGTCGGTTATGACAAAAACGTTCAATTGCTACAACAAAACTAACACTACTACTACTAAATATGGGAGGCCAATATGTGAAAGAGAACGAGAAAAAAAAATGAACGGCACAATTATATCAAGATATAACACTTTGAGAGGGGGAGGGGGGAGAGTGGCGTATCAAAAAGATGTAGAAAAATTCCTGAATGACACGTAAAAGATAATGCAAAAAAAAAAACAATCGACGCTAACAGATAACATAGCTTAATGGGCAGAAAGAGAAAAGAAATGACAGAGAAACGAGAAAAACGCTGCTAGCGGCAAACCCTGTCACCATCTCAAAACCAATCTCACGTGTGCAATAATTTCCGTTTTCAAAAAGATATTCTACGGGCATGTTTCAAGCCTTTGCATCTCGATTTCCTTTTATTGCTGATATTACTTCCATGATAATTTAAATAATTAGTTGAAAAAATGAATCAATGATTACAATTACTAATATATGACAGATATCCAAATTCAATAAACAGGGTTTCTTAGCTGATTTAACAGATATTGCCCATTAGTTGGGGGCCACGCTGTAATGACTGCCTACCGGTAGAAATAGGGAGCCACCACATCATGGAGGCAACAGTGCCTTCGGGAACCAGTTGGGCAACAAAACAAAACACATCAAAAAATTAAATCCACGGCTAGCTATGCATACAACCTCAACTGGCTCCTTGTAACACACACATATGTAGGTGAAATTTAACATGAGCAGGTAAATCGAGATGCAAACACATTCATTATTATTTCCATAATTTTAATTTCTATTAGTTTGGCTAACTATGCAAGGTGACCAAAACTGATCCAAGAATCAAGACCTATAAACATATTGATAAAATTTACACACACTGTCACAAACTAAATTAGCAATAAAGAGTTGAAATTATTTGGCCAATTACATAATGCATGCAGTACGCGTACTACACTACAGTTTGCACATTACCTTGTCTGCCGATGCACATTAGAAAGAAAAATATATATAAGCGCGCACTGAGTTCATCGTTGGGGCCCAGTCTTCTAATATGGTCCTGACGTCACGTTTGAAGAGATATGGATGGGGGGGGGGGGTTAATAGATGAAATGATGGCGGTTCTTCAGTAGAGCAGCTACAACCACTGGTGGGTTCCTTGGTCGTCTCTGGTTCAGTCCATTTCAGCGCTTGATTACTGTATAAGCTGTTCGGCAGGCATCTTAACGTTGGACTCGCCGTACTTGACGGTGCTTCAACACTTGCCCGTTCACGCGTCCGAGCGTCAACAAATCAGCACTGCACACATACGTAGTTCGTACTTGGCGCTGTTTTAACACTTGCACGTTCACACGCCCGAGCGTCAACAGATCCGCACTGCTCTCATATGCGTACAAGGCAAAGAATCAAATAACTTTTCAAGAGCGACCACTTTGCCTCCTTACTTCTTCACCGTTAAAACTTAGACTGTCCGTCCCAGGACTCTCCACACTCCTGGAAACACTATTTTGCACTATTGTGCTCCTCTGACCAATCAGGAGCTTGCACTTTCTTCTCCATTATGTACTACTGACAATGAACATGGAGGGTGTGTGACCTCGCAAGTTTACAGCGTTATATATAATTCACCCTTTTACTAAAGTGGACAGAAACATGCCTAGATTCGAAATTTATGAAGGTAAATAGCTCTCCTTTGAACTTAATTCTGAAATTTACACGCAAGGGATGCTTTCGAAATGGTGACAGGCTTGTAAATATTCGAGAGACAAATATATGGTCGCACAGATGGACGGAGAAAAGGCTTGACGTGAGAATGTCTGAAAATATGGTGCGACTCGAATCGGAAGAGACCCCCCCTAGAATGGAGGGTGTGGAGCCATCTAGCATGGAAGAAAATCACTAGATTTAGAAAGTTGAAAGAGGAAAAGACAAAGTGATACCTTTACATACTTATGCCGGTGAAATTTTGACATGCCTGGCAACACTGACGTCCAGGCGCGCATTTCGTTGGGGAGAGCTAGCTCTATTGTTACATTTTTTTCAGCTTTCTAGACTGGCTGCTGCATTCTGTCCCTCGGCCGTGAAAGTCGCATGGTGGTAAATTCACGTAACTGTGACAGCACCATGCTGTGCGAAGAAGGTGGTCAAAAATAGGGGTGACGTCCATGAGAGTTCCCACGACCCACGCTAACTTTCCAAAATAAGAAAAAAAATAAACAAAAAAATAAACCTTGGGGTGGACCCTGGGAAAAGTCCATCACACTTCTGAACGTGAAAACGACTCTAGGAGCCGAACGATCCAAATGAAAGAAAAAAAATGTAAAAGAGAATCTATATTATTTTCAGTTTTCACAATTTTGGTTCTAAAAATGTTCTTGCTCACTTCGCTCGCCATAAGAATTATATTCGTTATGCATTCTCTGTCGTTCAAAAATTCAGTTTGTGTGCTTGTTTTTCATTATTAGCTAATGAAAATGAAAGTGTTGAAATTTGAATATTTCAAATAGTTTGATCCAACACTATTGCTTGGGCGCCGACTTCTAACCCACCCCCCCTTATTGCGTGAATAATAATGTTTGGTACTACTACTATTATTAATAATAAAAATAGTAATACTAATTACAATCGTGTTGTTATTATTATTGATTCGTTCATCCTAGTGGTTGCCCCCAAACAAAAATTCGTGGTTGCGCCTCTGACTGAAATATTCTTAGATATGCTAAAACTTTTGTTAAAATCAGAAATGCAAAATACGAATCTTTAAATATAACCCATATTATTTTTAATGAGCTTTTATTTCTTTCCTTACTCAAAAATTTGTAGGATGTTAGCATTCGCGCTCATATTGGGAAAGGGGGGGGACAGTGAAGCACTTGACCTACCTCAGATGTCTGGGAACACCTAATATCATTTGAATAGTGAAATTGTTGCGTGAAAACATCGACAAGATGTGTCTTGAAAGATATCAGACTTAGTGGTCTCTGATATTTGAGTTTTTGTTTTTAAGTCCACTTTATGCACAGATAGGCTAATCGGGACTTGACCGACAGTTTTAAGTGGCATCCGAAATTTTGGTTGCCTCCGCCTACTACCGAACTCGGAACCCCTTCATTACAAGGCCACGCCATTACCACTACGCCATCGGGTTGACCCTAGTCTCTGATATACACATCGTGAAAAAAATACAAAAAGACACTGAACTGTTCCTAAAATAAATGTTAAAGTTTATGGAAAGGAAGCAAGTCGAATCCAGTTTCTATTTAAATAGAGGACTCAAGTCTGAACTTAGCAACAACGCCACGGTATTTTCAATTCAATTTAAATTTTATGATTTGTAAAACAAGGACAACAATAATGATAATAATAATAAAATGTCACGGTAATTTTTTATGATATGAAATATTACCCTGCACCCAAGTGCTCGAAGTGAAAATCCTTGCCCAGTTTGGGAAAAAGATATGGGGATGCTTGTAGTTGTATGGATCAATTTTGAGAAAATGTGGTAGGTGAAGGAATGTCTATGCAAATTATCCTTGTCGTGGATGCTTTGATAGAATTTTCTTAACTAACTAACTAACTCTCTAGCCTTCTTAAACCCGAAGGTTCATGGCTGCAGCAACACAGGCCTTCCATCTGTCCCTATCTTGAGCAAGATCTATATACTCTTTTCCATCCCTACCGATTTCCTTTAGGTCCATCTCAACGTTGTCCCTCCATCTTCGTCTTGGCCTTCCTACAGGTCTCTTACCATCTGGTTTCCCAACAAGAATCCTGTAAACTCCTCTTTCCTCTCCCATTCGTGCCACATGGCCTGCCCACCTAAGTCTTCTTGATTTAATTATTCTAATAATATCTGGACATGAATACAAATTATGTAGTTCTAAATTATGTAACCTTCTCCACTCACCTGTCTCCTCATCCCTTTTAGGTCCAAATATTTTCCTAAGAATCTTATTTTCAAATACTCTCAATTTATGTTCCTCTTTTAATGTAAGGGACCAAGTTTCACACCCGTATAATACTACAGGCAAAATTACTGTTTTGTATATTTTAACTTTTAGTTTCTTAGATATTAAACGAGAAGACAAAAGTTTATGAAGAGAGAAGTAACATGCATTTCCTGAATTAAGCCTACTTTTTATTTCCTCTTTAATATAATTTTCATTTGTTAATATTACTCCTAAGTATTTGAATTTGGAAACTGGTTCAAACGAGTTGTTATCAATAATTAGATCTTGATTATTACCTAACACTTGGTTTCGGCCTGTAAGCATATATTTAGTTTTCTCTTTGTTAACTTCCAAACCTATCTCTTTAGCAGTTTTGAAAAATATTTTAGCATTATTCTTAATCGTATTTATATCATCCCCCAGTATGTCTACATCATCTGCATATGCTAACAACTGAGTCACACCATTTAATTTTAGTCCTTCTTTAGTTTCTTTTACCTTCCGAACAGCATATTCTAAGGCAAAATTAAAGAGCAATGGAGATAATGCATCTCCTTGTTTTAACCCATCATGAATTATAAATTTGTCAGACATATTATTACCCACACGAATTTTACTTTCTGTTTCACTGGTGCATATTTTTATCATACTAACAAGCTTCTTAGGTATTCCAAACTCTACTAATATATAATATAATTTATCTCTTTTGACCGAATCATATGCTTTTTTGAAATCAATGAATAGCTGATGGACATTTTGATTATATTCCCACTTTTTTTCAAGTGTCTGTCTGATGTGAAAAATTTGATCTGTGGTTGATCTGTTACGTTTAAATCCACATTGATAATCACCTCTAATTTCATTAGCATATGGGGTTAGTCTTGTTAAAAGAATGTTAGACAATATTTTGTATGTTGTTGAGAGTAGAGAAATTCCACGGTAATTATTGCAGTTCATTTTATCACCTTTTTTAAACACAGGAACAATTATGGATTCTTTCCACTGTTGAGGGATTTCTTCTTTATTCCATATTAAACAAATTAATTTATGAATTTGACATATTAATGAATTTCCACCATATTTAATTAACTCAGCTGGTATTAAATCAATGCCAGGTGCTTTGTTATTCTTAAGCCTTTTAATAGCATCTTTAACTTCAGTCAAGTTAGGTTATGGAACTAAAGGTTCTGCTGTGTGTACTTCATTCACTTCTGATTTATCTCCTACATGGACATTTAAAAGGTCATTAAAGTAGTTCTTCCATCTATTTAGAATATCGCTTGGGTCAGCTAGAAAATCACCGTCTTTATCTTTTATCAAGTTTACTTTAGGTTGCCACCCCTTTCTAAATTCATTTACACCTTAACTGGGGGATATCATTACTGTGATATAAGAAGAAAATATCGAAGGACGTATGCGACTAAATTGCAATTTCCTCTACAGTTCTCATAAAACAAGAGCTCTCCTCCCTAACATCTTACATTTAGCCAACAGTACTCGTGGCGACGCTTCAGATGATTCTTTTTTCAGGTGACTGTTGCTAGTTACAGGGATCAACGTTATGCGATTATAAACTTCCCTCTGCTACAGTTTTTCCATTTTCTGCGCCGCGTTTTTGTGAGGGACGGTCGGTTGACTAGTTAGCGACTGTACAAGACACTAAGCAAATTCAGGGCCTCCTGGTGGTAACGTTGTCGCCTCGTAATCAAGTCCCGGGTTCGATATCCGGTGAAGGCACATGGCACAGTGGTTCGGATCCCACATTAAACTGTAGCTCCAGTCCCGATTAGCCTTTCTGTTCATAAAGTGGACTTAAAACAAATCAATCAATCAAAGTAAGCAAATTCATCTACCAGTGACTTTCGGTATAGTGTAATGTGCAATGATAAATAGGAGAACGATAAAACTGCCGGAGAATGGGCAAGAGTGTACGAATCATCTCAACAGCTTGGCGAAGAACGCTAGTTGCTCACGAATGAACAGCGTGGACACATTTGTCCGACTGGGACATGCAAGATGTTCTTTATGTGAATTTTTGGGAAAAGGGTCATGATTTATGCCCAGTTTTCCTGCACATTGATGAAGGGTGACGTATAATGGCATTTGTATAAAAAAGACGTTGATGTTGCCTGAAATGTTATCCTTCACCATAACATCCCCACATGGTCAATATGACAGCATTAACTCTCCGAAAGGGTTTTGCTTTATGTTTTTACACTCCGGGCTTAGCTCTTAGCGAATATCAGATTTATTTGAGCCACTTAAAGATAATATGAGAGAGAAGAAATTTTAGACAGATGAAGCACTGACAAAAGAAAATCAAGATATCCTGCGGTGGCTATGACAGCAGCCTATTTTCTTTCAACGCCAAATAACTCACGGAACTGACACATTGAAAGCAGCTATGCCTGTATGCTCAGGGAGATTCCTTTAAAAAACTCACGTAGTTTTGTCCTTGTAGGACTTGTAGTCTTGGTCGGTTAACCCTGAATGACCCTTGCAAATCTGCTGTTTGAGAAAAGATCAAACAAATTCCATCTGTATTTTTACGTCGCCCATTCTGCCAATTTAGCTAATCGCGACGACAAGGATAAAATTGTGAAATAGATGGAAAGACAAAAACACATCATGCCTTGACAAAGATTCGAATCCAGGAATTCTGGTGCTACACTTACTTCTCTGCCACAGAAGACGACCTAACTATTTACATTTTTCAAATTATTTAGAGAATATTTTCGTTCACTGTAAATTAATGGAAAGACCAAAAATCATCAAATGAAATAGATCTACAAGTTAGATAAAACTAAATTAATGCTTACTGGAAGAAAGCAATGTTTACTTTCTTTTCCTAATGCCTCAGACCTCCCCGATGGCGCAGTGGTAGCGTCGTCGCCTTGTATTCAAGTGGTGCTTGGTTTGATACCCGGTGGAGGCACATAGTAGTTCGGATCCTACTTTAAACTGTAGGTCCAGTCCCGATTAGCCTTACTGTGCATGAAGTGGAATTAAAAAACTGTTTTTTTGACTTTATGGGTGTGAGTGATCGGAGTTTATGGGTCCGGGACGGGATCGATACTGTATACTGTGGCCGAGTGGTTAGCACATCGCGCTGCGACGCCAATGGTCCCGGGTTCGAATCCCGGTCGGGCTTGGTTGTTTGTGAATGTCCATTCATCAATTTCATCATTTCATCACTCATCCCCATCTTCGCAAATTAGCCAAGAGGCACAAAACGCGAAGTAAAATAAACTAAATCAATCAATCAACGGGATCGATACGGTTTATAAAACTATCCCGATCTTCAGGACAGAAAATTTCACGTATTTCCCCACTAGTTTAGAAAATTTTATGGATGAGTAATGTTCAGAATTTCCTAACACTCCTGAAATTATTGAGTTCCATGCACATTTTGTCCCCAAAGAAATTATTTTCGGTATTTTGATGCCATTTCTAGAAGATTTCCCTTCCGATAATTAAGTATATCCAGAATTCTTATTTCGCGATCATTTT
Organism: Lepisma saccharinum; assembly: GCF_977018435.1. NCBI lineage: Eukaryota > Metazoa > Arthropoda > Insecta > Zygentoma > Lepismatidae > Lepisma > Lepisma saccharinum. The sequence continues at coordinate 74,839 of NW_028143495.1, forward strand.
AAATTCCTGACCTATCGGAAATCCCGAAAGTAAGAAAATCATTTCCCGAAGTTTCCCGGGACAGGACTTCTGGATCCCGCAAACTGAAGTCTGCTTTCCGTTGCGACTGGTAGTATGTCCAAGGTCCCAGGTTCGAATCCTCGTCATTGTGTTTGTTCAATCACCATGTTCCTGACGTGAAATAACCAGAATACGTAAACTTTAATAAACAAATATCGTATCCGATGCAGAGGCGGGCTGATTAACATCTATGCATAAATTGGACTTGAATCCAGGGATGTACAATATCGGAATTTTGATATCGAGATATATCGTCAAGAAAATATCGTCGCAGACGATACGATATTATTTCCGTATCGTGATATGGGTGATATATCGTCTCCCTCTCTACAATATATATCGCAAAAATATCGTGACGATGTATCATCTAGTTAATATCGCCTGGACGATAGTTCCTCAATATCGCGATATATCGTCTGGACGATATATCGCCGATCAGTACTTGAATCAGTTGAAATGTCGGTTCTGCCAACCGAAGGCTTCGTGTTTTGATGACGTTACTTTGGTCTCAATATGTGTTCCTTGCACCCCTAGCACGCGCGGTTTTACCACAGAGAGCAATGTAATAAAAACGGACTCTTTTGAACGTTCGTACCGCCGAAAGGACCCACCGAAGAGAAAAATGACACTTGCATTAAAATAAAAAGTCATTATGACCTGCCTGCTTTACCCACTGGATCATTCACTGTGCCTGCACTTCCTTCTTCCTCCATGATATGTGGCGCCGTTCTTTCCCTTCAACATGTTTACAGTTAATCGGATATCATGAGTAAGCAGTTGCAGTGGAAGGAATCTTCCAAAGCGAAAAAAAAAACATATTTGTTTCCCCGCCATAATGAATTCACAGTTGCCTTCTCCTTAGATATAACACTGACATAGTGTTGATTGATTGGTTGATTGAGTTGGTGTTTTAAGTCCACTTTATGCATAGTAAAGCAAATTTGGACTGGACCTACAGTTTAAAGTAGGATCCGAACCACTATGTGTCTCCACCGAGTATCGAACCCAGCACCCCTTGAATACAAGGCGACGACGCTACCACTGCGCCACCGGGGAGGCCTGAGGCATAAGGAAAAGAAACGAAACATTGCTTTCTTCCAGTAAGCATTAATTTAGTTTTATCTAACTTGTAGCTTCCTTGACTGAAATATTGATTTTACCCACTTGTTATGTCGCCCCTCCTTCCTTCGAAAATTTTTAAGCCCCCCTGTACTTTTTGAGGACATCATACACTTCCTCAACATAAGATAACAACATTGTGAGGACGCTAATCACTTGTGCACCATAAGTAATAAGCCTTGTGAGGACATCATACACTTCTTCAACAGAATATAGTAACCTTGTGGGTACACTACTCACTTGTGCACCAGAAGTAATAAACCTTGTGAGGACATCATACACTTCATCAACAGAATATAGTAGCCTTGTGGGGACACTACTCACTTTGCATCAGAAGTAATAAACCTTGTGGGGACATCGTACACTTCTTCAACAGAATATGGTAACTTTGTGGGGACACTACTCACTTTGCATCAGAAGTAATAAACCTTGTGGGGACATCATACACTTCTTCAACAGAAGATAGTAACCTTGTGGGGACACTACTCACTTTGCATCAGAAGTAATAAACCTTGTGGGGACATCGTACACTTCTTCAACAGAATATGGTAACCTTGTGGGGACACTACCCACTTTGCATCAGAAGTAATAAACCTTGTGGGGACATCATACACTTCTTCAACAGAAGATAGTAATCTTGTGGGGACACTATTCACTTTGCATCAGACGTAATAAACCTTGTGAGGACATCATACATTTCTTCAACAGAAGATAGTAACCTTGTGGGGACGCTACTCGCTTTGTATCGGAAGTAATAAGCCTTGTGAGGACATCATACACTTCTTCAACAGAGGATAACAACCTTGTGGGGACACTACCCACTTTGCATCACAAGTAATAAACCTTGTGAGAACATCAAACACTTCATCAACAGAAGATATCATCCTTGTGGAGACACTACTCGCTTTGGATCGGCAGTAATATACCTTGTGAGCACATAATACACTTCAACAACAAAAAGGTAAGCTTGTGGAGCTAAAAGTTTCTTAAACGTATATCGAATTTCTATCGCGAATTGAAGCCATGACTTCCTTATTTCAACTCAACCGAGCACATAAAGTAAATTGATTGAATTTGTGAGATGTAAATAATGCATAAAAGAATAATATATTATCATAAATTAGAAATGTACATAAATCAATAATAATAACAGTTACTGTTAGTATTTTCATGGCGTGTAAAGTTACATTTTAGCTTCCTTGAAAAATATATTGACTTTGCCCATGATACACCCCTCCCGCTTCCGCTTGGAAAATTTCTACCCTTGAGCGCACTATATATTTCTTCAATGGAAGATAACAACGTTGTAGGGACACTACTCGATTTTCCATCAGAAGTTATATCCCTTGTAAAAGTACTTTTTAAATTATTAACTAATTTAATTTAGTAACACTGTTGAGCCTTGTTTCATGCCTTGGTCAGCATTGTAATGTTTAATTGAATTTAGATAAAAATTAACATTTAACTTAAAGCAAAGCATGATTCGAAATGTATATAAATTAAACACAAATAGTTTGTGAGAACAATGAAAGATACTTTGCATATATCACATTTTGCATCGTATCTTTCTGGCTTTTTGGGTTAATCGTGACGATTAGATAAAATTGATGAAGGGACACTGGAAGAAAATAATCGAACTCGGAACTTTATTGAATCAATTTCAAGTCCTATATCCCTCTGCAAGATGTCCACATCATATCACATGGTGGTGGTATTATTATTATTATTATTATTATTATCATCATCATCATTATTATTTGTAATACGCGTGCTATGTAGCTTTTTGTCTTGATGTTAAAACACAGAAGTTTGCATTTCTACCCAAAATAGCACAACACTCGTTAGTATAATTATTTTGCTAACTTTATTTGTCAGTCATTTAATTACATCCACCGTCAGATGTCTCCTATTTCATGTAACATCTGTTTCTCTTTTCCAGTGATTTATTCTCTGCAGGACAAGTATTTACGATTTTTTTATGAAAAATATCATAAACGACAAAAACTGCAAAAATCGACAGAGACTAAAAGTATTTCCTCTCTTTTATTCTCAAGCACCAACAGGGTAGCATTTTCAAATTTATTTACACATCGGTCCCCACAGCGTCTGTACAGAATCAATCGTGTGTATGGAGTGTATGTGCAAATTTTCATGAATCTAATGGACCTTCTGGGGACCCGAGGCCACCTGATTTCACAGGCCTTGTGGGTACTGTTGTCCCCACAAGGATAGGAAACGTTTTTCTTGTTTAATTTGCTCACAATGTAGGTTACTTCTAATTTTCGGGAGTTTATAGTTTTACTGTGTTATTTGTCACATAATTTCAACAAACACATCAGACTACGACTGTGATTTCCCCCGGTCCCCACAGTGTATGTGCACTAACAGAGTCCCCACAAGGTAGCATATGCACGTATGTGTGGGTGGGTGGGTGGGTGTATGTGGGTGGGTGTGGGTGGTTTTTTGGCTTAGTTTTAAGTGTATCCAAAACAATATCAAGAGGGGCATATTTTTAACAAGCTTATGGACAACAATCTGGCTGATGCAACTATTGTAAGTGCAGGCAAATCAATCTGAGGGGGGTCATACTTTCACGGGAAATTCCCGAGGGCATTTTTACAAAAATCTTGGATTAGACAGGGTGCCACACTTGAGCAAAAAGCTCATATGGGCATGTTGAGCTTGTTTTAAGTGTAGCCAAATCTGCCTGAGGGGGCTCATACTTTCTCGTCCCAGTAGTATATACTTTTATACTACTACAATAACATGCACAATATAAAAGAGCACACGCAGAGAAACACAACGCCGTTGGTCTCCTGCATCTACTGCAAATAGGAACGAAGATATGGCCATGTGAAAATATGTAAACAAATTAACAAGTGGCCCACTTGACCGTCAGTACCACGGCATGTACAAGTATGAGATGTCGGAAGCCATTGGAGAAGATGAAGACAGAACGTGTTAAAGGAAGAAAAAATAGAGTAGACATCGTCAGCACCATGTATTTGACAGTGTTACAGCATAATGAAAATGACCAAGACAGTATGTCGAAGAACCACTGCGTAAGAAGCGAAAACCTGTCAAACAAAGTGTGTGTTCAAAGTGGTGGCCGTCAGCTGCGATAGAGGCAACGAGGCGCCCACGTAAAGATCGTTGCGCAGAATGTAGCATCTCGTAGGGAATGTCCCTACAGGCCGCAGTGATGCGGTGTTGCATATACTCTGGAGTTGTTGGCACATCCCGGTTGACAATGTCGTTCAGCTTTCCCCACTGGAAAAAGTCTAACGATTTTTTAAATCTGGGGAACGAGCCGGCCATTTGACAGGCCCTCCACGTCCAATCCAACGATTTGGAAATGTATTTTCCACACATGATGTAGCGCGTCTTGCACTGTGAGCTGGGCACCCGTCATGTTGGTACCTCATATCCGTCCTTGTCTGAAGTGGTATGTCCTCCAATAGTACAGGCAGTTCATGTTGTAAAAACTGTATGTATCGGTCAGCATTCGGTGTCCCTTGTATAAAAAAAAGGGCCAATGAGATGTTCACCCACTATACCACACCACACGTTCACACTCCATGGGCGCTGGCGTTCCACTTGGCGAAGCCAATGTGAATTTGGCACCGACCAATAGTGCATGTTCCTTAGGTTGACATTTCCATGATTGGTAAAAGTTGCCTCGTCAGTGAAGAGGATACGTGACAAATCGGGTGTGTCGTGTCGTAACATCCATGTGCAAAACCGAACACGGTCCACAAAATCATTCCCGTGAAGTTCCTGATGGAGGGAGATATGATATGGGTGAAACTTGTGTGTGTGTGCAGAATGCGCAATACACTTCGCTGACTCATCCCAGCATCCCTGGCAATTTCACAGGAGCTAACGAGCGGATTCACAGCAACAGCGACGAGAACATTTGTTGCACCTGCCTCACCTGTAGTTGGCTTGTTCCGCACACGTGCTCGTGGTGTTACACTTCCGGTGTCTCTTAATTTAATAAATAACTTACCAAACAGACGTCGAGATGGCTGTCGTCTGTCCGGATATCTCTCTGCGTACACGCGGTAGGCTTCTGAGGCATTCTTTCGGCATTCCCCATAAATCAGGATCATGTCCGCTTTTTCTATGTTTGTGAACACCATAATCTTCGCTCTTACCACTACGACTGCTTGATATGAACTAACACGATCTCGTGGACCTGCTATCAAAACTTGCTCTGCGTAAAGGCAGTTCTGTCAGGCACTTGAGAAGCCTTACATGCCGTGGTACTGACGGTCAAGTTGGCCACTTGTTAGTTTGTTTACATATTTTCACATGGCCATATCTTCGTTCCTATGTGCAGTAGATGCATGAGACCAACGGCGTTGTGTTTCTCTGCGTGTGCTCTTTTATATTATGCATGGTATTGTATATCGTTCCATTAAAAAATATGACTTTGCTCCAGATGCCCCATTTGTCGCTATTTTTCGGCCCACCCCATACCTCCGATTTACGAGCCCCATTTGATATTATTGTTTCCCGCAAACCTCACATCGCTACTGTTTCTGGTTTCTTCGCTATTTCAGGTGGTACTTTTAGGTGCCTCACGCGGTATATATATATACACGTATATATAAGTAAATAATAATAATAATTTCAAGATAGTAATATAATTCCAATAGTTACAGTTATAATTGTATAATATAAGTATTGACTCGCCTTTGTTGCGTTTGTTAGAAGGTTGTTGTTCCTTCATTGGCGTTCTTCGGCGTAGTTTTTGTGTTTACAGAACTGTGTTTTCATCTATCAGCAACGCTTTACCCCTCCCAAGATCATCGTTATCACCACATCCAGCACAGAGTACATCTGTGTCGCCAGACTGTTCATCTTACCATCATTATGAACAGACTCTGATTTATGAGAGTTTATACTCATCATGGATGCTGGACCCATGTACTCAACTTTATCTCTGCCATTAAGGGACAAGTAAGTTACAGAAAGTTGACTGCAGGATTATGCCAGAACGCTGAATAACAACTCGTTGCACGTTTTTTTTACACTGTCCATGCCGACAGAGTACTGTGCTTACATTGTACGTACGGACTGTGTGACTGGACATGGAAGATTTTCCCATTACAGGACAATAGTTGATATATAAGTGTTCATTTATTCAAAGTGTCGCAGCATTACATTTTAAATCAATAAGTTGCAGATTCTGTGGAGATAAAGGTGAGGACGTTAAAGAAGAAACCCTGAGGAAGGTAACACGGATGCTGTTACAGCCACCAAAGCTTTCTTTCAGAATCTGTACAGTTTTGTAATCCTCTCATTCCAGACGTAAATTTTCTGCCGTGAGATTAGAGAAGCGTGGCATATGTCGAGTGCGTGTTGAAGAACGGTGTTTATTAGTTGAACCATAAGAAAATGGAAGTGTGTTTTCTAGACGTGCAGGGTTTAGGAGGCGTTGAAGGAGAACTGTACGGAAGGAAGATATTATTTTATAATTTCGTTTAGACTGATAATTTCATTGTATGGTGAAACCATAAAGTAACTACTGGTATGTTCAATACTAAGCATTGTGAAATTCTGTTTTACTTTGGTTAAAAAACTATTTAATATGGAACTATAAAATGCACAAATCTCTTGTAGATAGCACATTAAATGTTTATGCACAGAGAATATAATGTATATTTTTTAATTCCTGTAAAATGTGTAGCCTAATTTTACTTCAGACATAACCTTGTAGAAAGTAACGAAATAAAGCTTGTTCTTTATATTTACAATCATGGCGTAACAAATTATTGGTGGAACTGATAAAAACACAAAATTTGAATGTTAGTGAAAATACGAGGAAGCATATGTAGTAATGATAAACCCGATATATTTCCAACATGACATCAACCAATTGCTTTTCTAGTGGTTTAGAAGATTCATTTATGCAAAGTAAGGGTTTATGCATATTTCCTGATTGAGTCTTGCACCAGCGCATGTTCAGTTTCGCTGG